>NC_036859.1:9694568-9710769 GCF_002910315.2 Salvelinus sp. IW2-2015 | reverse complement strand
GAAATGACATCAGAAAAGGCTTAATAAAGTAATCAATGTACTTAGAGATGGGTTCTGTCAGACTTTCATTACACTTATGACTGGTCTGCCTGGGGATTTTCAAGATTTTTGTGGATTTTTGGAAGAAGGTAAAAAGAAACCATACGCGGACTGCCATTGAAAAAAAATTTGAACTCATTGTCTGAAATGTAACCATTTTCCTTAGTTCTGTGAGGACCCTTTCATTCAGTTTTTAGGTCCTCTGTAGGTTGAAGGTAGAGATTGGTAGAATTCGTCATTGTCTAATTGACGGTAGGCTTCTGTCACATATTTGTCTTTACACCACACTACTGTAGCACCACCTTTGTCTGCTTTTTTAATTACAATCCGTTCATTTTTGGACAATGATTCAACTGCATCCTCTCTGTCTTAGAAAGATTACGTCGTGTTTTGTTGGAATCAATTTTACCCTTAAACAGATTCTCCACATCAAAATTAACTTTCTTGGCAAATGTATTTAGTGTGGCATTCTGGACTATGGGACAAAAAGTGGACTTGGGCTTAAAAGTGTTTTTGAAGGAACAAAACTGCCTGACCTGAGACACTTCTCCCAGTCATGGCTAGGGTTGGAACTGCCTCTCTGGTGTTCTGATGCTTCTAGCTTGGAGTTGTATGCTCATTTACATTTACATTTAAGTCATTAGCAGACGCTCTTATCCAGAGCGACTTACAAATTGGTGCATTCACCCTTATGATATCCAGTGGAAACAACCACTTTACAATAGTGCATCTAACTCTTTTAAGGGGGGGGGTTAGAAGGATTACTTTATCCTATCCTAGGTATTCCTTAAAGAGGTGGGGTTTCAGGTGTCTCCGGAAGGTGGTGATTGACTCCGCTGACCTGGCGTCGTGAGGGAGTTTGTTCCACCATTGGGGTGCCAGAGCAGCGAACAGTTTTGACTGGGCTGAGCGGGAACTGTACTTCCTCAGAGGTAGGGAGGCGAGCAGCCAGAGGTGGATGAACGCAGTGCCCTTGTTTGGGTGTAGGCCTGATCAGAGCCTGAAGGTACGGAGGTGCCGTTCCCTCACAGCTCCGTAGGCAAGCACCATGGTCTTGTAGCGGATGCGAGCTTCAACTGGAAGCCAGTGGAGAGAGCGGAGGAGCGGGTGACGTGAGAGAACTTGGAAAGTTGAACACCAGACGGGCTGCGGCGTTCTGGATGAGTTGTAGGGGTTTAATGGCACAGGCAGGGAGCCCAGCCAACAGCGAGTTGCAGTAATCCAGACGGGAGATGACAAGTGCCTGGATAGAGACCTGCGCCGCTTCCTGCGTGAGGCAGGGTCGTACTCTGCGAATGTTGTAGAGCATGAACCTACAGGAACGGGTCACCGCCTTGATGTTAGTTGAGAACGACAGGGTGTTGTCCAGGATCACGCCAAGGTTCTTAGCACTCTGGGAGGAGGACACAATGAGTTGTCACACACCTGATGGCGAGATCAGGGCAGTCCTCCCCGGGAGGAAGAGCAGCTCCGTCTTGCCGAGGTTCAGCTTGAGGTGGTGATCCGTCATCCACACTGATATGTCTGCCAGACATGCAGAGATGCGATTCACCACCTGTTATCAGAGGGGGAAAGGAGAAGATTAATTGTGTGTCGTCTGCATAGCAATGATAGGAGAGACCATGTGAGGATATGACAGAGCCAAGTGACTTGGTGTATAGCGAGAATAGGAGAGGGCCTAGAACAGCCTGGGGGACACCAGTGGTGACTATTGTGTACTCATGATAACATAGCTACAGTATTTCACCTTTTCATGTGTATATTATTGCTTACTAGGTGTGTCCAATTTGGGTAAACACTCCCTCTTCTAATTAGGGCTAATTGGAAAAGCCTTTCAAAAGAGGACATTGTATTCTCCTTTTTCTGTACTCCCTGACGAAGGCCATGCAGCCGAAACGCGTCGGTTTTTAAACAACTTTGTTTCTATTGAACATGCCATACTAATAAAAGCATTTTAATTAATTATATTGAAGAGTGCCTTGGTCCTCCTTTCTTTTGATGACAGAATGCATCTGTTGGTTAGACCTTTAAAAAAGGACTGGCCACCCCTCATAGCCTGGTTCCTCTCTAGGTTTCTTCCTAGGTTCTGGCCTTTTTAGGGAGTTTTTCCTAGCCACCGTGCTTCTATACCTGCATTGCTTGCTGTTTGGGGTTTTAGGCTGGGTTTCTGTACAGCACTTTGAGATATCAGCTGATGTAAGAAGGGTTTTATAAATAAATTTGATTTGATTTGATAGAAATGCAATGTTTTTACATAGGTAGACACTGGTTTGGTGCGGAAGATGATGAATATGAGGTTGAAAAGTGGCGGAATTGCCCTTTAAAACTGCAATAATTCCTCTCCATCCTATGGCAAAATTAGAAGAATTGCATGAAATTTGTTATAGAATTGCTCAAGTTTCTCTCCGCCGCATGGCAAAATTTGTAGAACYGCAGAAATGTGCTTTAAAACTGAAAAGTTTCTCCCTGTCCCATGGCAAAATGAGTAGAATTGCTAGAAATTTGTTGTAAAACTGCAAAATTATCTCTCCGCTCCATGGCAAAATTAGTAGAATTGCAAATTCCCTTTAAAACGTAAATATTTCTCTCCACCATCAAGATGGGGGCCACAAAAAATGTTTGCCTGCTTGGTGGGGGGGGCCTCTGTCCTCGGTTGCAACACTCACTACCGAGTTCCAAACTCCCTCTGGAAGCAACATCAGCACAAGAAATGTTAGTCGGGAGCTTATTGAAATGGGTTTCCAAGGCCGAGCAGCCACACACAAGCCTAAGATCACCATGCGCAATGCCAGTGGTGTAAAGTTCACCGCAATTGGACTCTGGAGCAGTGGAAACGGGTTCTCTGGAGTGATGAATCACGCTTCACCATCCGACAGACAAATCTGGATCTTTCTGGGTGCCAGGAGAATGCTATCTGCCCGAATGCATAGTGCCAACTGTAAAGTTTGGTGGAGGCGGAATAATGTTCTGGGTCTGTTTTTCATGGWTTGGGCGAGGCCCCTTAGTTCCAGTGAAGGGAAATCTTAACGCTACAGCATACAATAACATTTTAGACGATTCTGTGCTTCCAACTTTGTGGCAATAGTTTGGGAATGGCCCTTTGCTGTAACAACATGAAAATGCCCCCGTGCACAACGTTTTTTAAAGTTAACTTTATAACAGTCACATACAGTATTTTCCCAGAAAGTAATTATTTGCAAAGCGGAACCTTTGTCTCACAAAATACGGTAGATGGACAACGGACGGAACAGTGACTTACACAGGAAGTAAAGTTTAATCTGAAGGTTTGCTCAATTTGACAACAATACCACAAAACTATAATTGTGGATTAGGTATTTCATCTTAAATTGATTTAAAACGTATTTAAGGTCAAAATGCTGATCAAGGTTAAGGTAAGACCAGCCATTTAATTTGTGGCTATGCCATCTAGTTTACAGACTTTATGGTCGTATCTCACCATCGTCGAGCTAACGTTAGTTGGATTGTAATATTATACGTAACGTACATGTATGTTAGTTATACATATCTTTGGTAAATGTATTGATCTGAACAGCGCTAGTTATATAGTGGACATTACAGGTCATTGACTTTGAACCGTCATCCCCGTATAGCTACAATGTTGTTACAACAGCCATGTTAGCTAACTAGCTAGCTACGTAACGTTAGTTAGCTAGTTAACGTAATTTTTCTGTCTCAGACTCTCACTGGCAAAGAAATAGAGATCGACATTGAGCCCACAGACAAGGTATGAAACATCATTACTTTGAAGGTTGATTTTAATCTAATGTATTTTCTTTCTATGTGTAATATAAGGATTAAGTTACCCATGTCAGTAATACATTGGAGAGTCATGTCCAGTAATGATGTGCTTATATGCTCTCTTGTACACGTATGAAGGTGGAGAGAATTAAAGAAAGGGTGGAGGAGAAAGAGGGGATTCCACCTCAACAACAAAGACTCATCTACAGTGGAAAACAGATGTAAGTGATAAACCCTTCCATCACAATCTTGACATGAAACATCTGCTCCCTTTAACACCAGAAGCGCCTGGTCTTTCTGCCTATAAGTAACCTCTAGAGCAGTTGTTCCCAAACATTTTATAGTCCCRTACCCCTTCAAACATTCAACCTCCAGCTGCGTACCCCCTCTAGCACCAGGGTCAGCGCACTCTCAAATGTTGTTTTCTGCCATCATTGTAAGCCTGCCAGACACACACACTATATAATACATTTATTAAACATAAGAATGAGTGTGAGTTTTTGTCACAACCYGGCTTGTGGGAAGTGACAAAGTGCTCTTATAGGACCAGGGCACAAATAATAATAATAATAAATTATTTTGCTCTTTATTTAACCATCTTGTTCATCGAACATTGTGAATAACTCACCACAGGTTAATGAGAAGGGTGTGCTTGAAAGGATTCACATAACTCTGCAATGTTGGATTGTATTGGAGAGAGTCTGTCTTAAATCATTTTCCACACACAGTTTGTGCCTGTATTTAGTTTTCATGCTAGTGAGAGCCGAGAATCCACTCTCACATAGGTACGTGGTTGCAAAGGGCATCAGTGTCTTAACAGCCGATTTGCCAAGGCAGGATACTCTGAGCGCAGCCCAATCCAGAAATCTGGGAGTGGCTTCTGATTAAATTAMATTTTGACCGAACCGCTTGTTGCAATTTCGATGAGGCTCTCTTGTCATCCGTTTTGGGAAAGTACCTGCGTAATTGGGCACCCAACTCACTCAGGTCACATTTGACATTGTCCGTAAGCTTGAGTTCATTTGCACACAAAAAAAATCATACAATGATGGAAAGACCTGTGTGTTGTCCTTGTTAATACAGACAGAGAAGAGTTCCAACTTCTGAATCATAGCCTCAATATCCATGTATAAATATAACATCAATAGTTATTTGTTAGTCATGGATATGTTTTAAATTATTCTACAACGTCCTCGTGAAAAACATAGACCTAAAGCCAATTTTCGACACTTCCAGCCAATGACCCATCAACATTATAACAGTCTAATAAATACATTTAATATATGTAATCAGAAGAATAATCATTTGGTTGGGTTTATAAAGGTCTTAGCTAACATTAGAATACTAAACAATTATTTCAAAGAGCGTAATAGCATTTTCATCAGTTTGTCAAAACTAAGAAACACTAGTTCAAGTCCATCACAAATAAGTCCTTCATAATTTAGTTTTGTCAGGTCTACAGAAACATTGTGAAAATAAGAATATTTATTTAAACGAAAACAGAATACCATATTTTAAGTTTATTATGTTACTTATCTTTGCTTAGTAGCCAGAGAAATGCTGCCCCCTAGTGGGCATGTGCTGAGTGCATGGACAGCAGATATTCTTTTAAAAAGTGAAATTTGGAAATAGAGTTGCACCTCTTGAATTTTGCGTTATTTGACAAACGTAAGCGTCACAGAAACTGCACAATATGATCTTTCTGATACAATATAGAAATCAAAACGTTTTACCTGCATGTGATGATTTGATGAAGTGATGCTACTTTCCCTGCATCTGTCAATTACAAAATGTGCCCGTCTCTGTGCAATTTGGCAACTGATAATATTGTCACTCAGACTGTCAATTTAATCTTGTCTATAGGCTGTCTTATTACGTGTGAAATGAGTTTCGGTGTAGTTTAGGTGTAGTTTCGATGGGCTGGCTGCGTAGGCTGACTGGCATCGTTTCTTTCTTTCCCCTCGCTCATCACCTTGGATTACATTTACATTTAAGTCATTTAGCTGACGCTCTTATCCAGAGCGACTTACAATTTGGAAAGTTCATACATATTCATCCTGGTCCCCCCGTGGGGAATGAACCCACAACCCTGGCGTTGCAAGCGCCATGCTCTACCAACTGAGCCACACGGGACCAGAGTGTGGATAGAGTCAAGGATGTGTTTTGCATTATTCTAAAAGCCTAATGCAACTCGTAGCATGTTTTAGTTGCCCTTACAATAAATACAATAAATAAAACAGTCCCGTATCAACCAGCAAAGCACGCGGTCAAATTATTAAAATGAGAGCCAACGTCGATAAATAGGCATAACACAAACTCATCATTACACTATTATTGTTCTAAATTAAATCAACCTGTTCGCCCTCCTTATCATTTAGTTAGGCCTATTTTAAATTAGATTGTGAAGGAATGTGCAATTATCGCCCATTCATTCAGTGGGCTGGCATCGTTTGAGTCCCTTGGCTCAACAACTTGGATATTCAAGGATATGTTTGGCATTATTCTAAGGACCTACTGCAACACGTAGCATGCTTTCCGTTCTAGTAAATAAGATCAGTGCTGTAACAGCTTCTTTTTACAAAGTAAAACGTGAAAGAATGATATACCCGCAAGGAGCACGTTCAATTTAAATTCAGTTGTGAAGTGCACAATTATCGTCCATTCATCAATTCGTCGTTAATTTAGTGAGGAGAGTGACACGCATCAGCACCTGGCTGGGTACCAACGTCTTACAGAGCATTGTCTTGGCAGGTTAAGTTGGGAATAGGTGTGAATTTTTTTAAATGTTTGTGATAAACAAAATTCTGACAAATGAGCAATGTAAAATACAACAGGGAAGGAGCAGGACATAGCTTTTTTGGCAGGACTGATTTCCTTTATTTACAAAATCAAACACTGTTGGTTTAGGGTGGTTCTAGTGTTAATCAAGTGGCAGCATTACATCTTAGATGCAACACTTGTTTTATCTGCTCTGACTTAATCCCATCCCTCTCAGGAACGATGAGAAGACAGCTGCGGACTACAAGATCCAGGGAGGCTCAGTGCTGCATCTGGTCCTGGCGCTAAGAGGAGGGCTAGTCTACCACTGTTCCAGCATACACCTCATCGCCTAGTGGGCAGTTTGTCATCGTCACACCATGTTGCAACACAGAGCAGCAATTTGGACTGCTATAATTCCTCTGTTTTTGTAACCACCCATACACTGTTGGAATTTAAGTAAGTGGGACACAGTGAGAGAGTTTGTTTTTGCTTGTGAATAAAAGGTGAAATGTACTGTTTGTCTTTTGAAGTACATGCATGGCTGCTATTGCACGAGTGTGTCATTTAGCAGTGCCTTGTAAAACAACTTTCCATAGAGGCAGTTATGAACTCTGAAAATAATGCATTCATAATTCAATTTGATAACCTTTAATTACAAATGTCAAAGGCAATGCACACAAACTGAATTCTCTTTCCCGGTACTACACATCATTCACAGATAAAACAGCAACTCCCACCTCAAAATAAAGTCTATATACACACATACATGATAATACCTCAGGTCCAAAAGGGGTTCTGAGTGACAGGCACAGGGGAAGAGAGAAGCAGTTGGTAAATAGAGGTAGGGAGGAGGAGAGTACATCAATGGAAGGCATGTACCGTATGTATGTAAGTATGGATAAGGCGTAGTGTTAGGGGATGCTAATCACGTGGCTCAGATTGACGAGAGGGAACTGTAACAGTGAGCCACAACAGTAGGTAGGTAAGTAGTCCTGGAGTGAAAGAAAAGTTGTCACGGTTGCATGGGTCAAGACTTCAAAGGTACTCTCTTAAAAGATCCCGGCGGACAGTCTTGGTTGCACAGTTCTCAGGATAGATTTATCTTCTGATTGGACAAGTCCCAAAGAGCCAGGCAGACAGCTGCATATTACTATTGTTGGTTGATGTGACACCAAATACACAACAAAGATAGTGCCATTAATACTGTTGGTTATGCTATGGGAAATGTAATACCAGTAGTCCAATCAGAAGCTGAAAAGGTCATGGTGACAATGGCTTTTAGGGTGACAGTATCAAGAGTTTATCTATATCCCTGCCAACTGTAGGGGGACATTTTCCACAGTTCTTGAGGGTCAGMCATTTAGAAAAATAAGAGAAGAGTCATTTGGAAAAACATCAGGTTGTACTGTAGAATAGTTAATTGACAGAGAGGATTCTCTCTGTGTATGATTGACAGGCAGCTGTCAGGTAGAATGGATCCCCACTCCTGGGCCTGGTCGGCTGTCGATCCTTCCATGGTCTGATGTCAGCGTTGATGGACTGGTTGCTTTCAGCTGTCATTACCAGGCGGGGCTGGGAAATGAGTCGATCTGCACCGTGTCCTGGCAGACAACGTCCTGGCTGGTGTAGCACACGCGCACCCTCATTTTCAGACTCACCTGGTTGGGAAGGAAGTGAATGTTTAGTTCATTGTGAGTGTGGCAACCACGGACAGACTGAACGAAGACCCACCTTGTTAGGGTTGTTGAGGAGCACAGTCTGGGTCACCTGACCTAAGCCGTGTGCGGGGATGACGTCACCACTCGGAGCCTTCATCTGTAACTGGACGCTCTGAGGTGGATGGAAGTGAGAGACAAAGGTCATGAATAGCCTATAACTAGGGCCCAGAGTTTTTCGTGGTCTGGTCACATGGTCTAGAGGGGCCTACTCATGACATACAAGTTTGGAATACCAAATAAGGTAAGTAAGGTAGTCTGACAGGCGGACCCAAAGACAGACCGACAGACCTTGGGTACTGCTGCTTGCAGGGTGAGGCTGGTGATGTCCCTGTCAGTAGAGTTGGTGGCAGTGAGGGTAATGGTCATGCCCGTGTCTGTCTGTTTGTCAGTCTGTAGTTTCAGTGTCACACCGTTCTTCTCATACACTATAACACTAGGTGGCACTATGGAAACACAAAGAAACATCGGTCACACTGTGGGCTCCTGAAATTCAGCACCAGAAAACWGACCATCATTAAATACATTATGAAGATGTGCTGTATCTTTTGCATAAAGCTACTGGTGTGTTCATTCTAAAATCCCAAACAAGTACATCTTCATAATGTTTTTCTGATGGCTTAATGATGGCTTTGTCCATCTCTCTGAAAACCCCCATCTCTGTTTCTCGTTCACTCTCACTCAGCAGCTCCGTGTCTCACCAGGTGTGACGTCCAGGCCTCCTAGCAGGTCCAGTAGGTCTCCCCCAGCTGTGCTGCTAACAGGGCCTAACGCTGTGGTGGACAGGGCGGGGCTGGGCTGGGGAGGCTCCCCAGAACCACCTAGCAGGTCCAACAGATCACACACCTTGACAAGAGAAAATGAGGGAAATATTCCACATCGAGTTACTTTTGAGAGGTTCAGCTTGAGAAAGGACACAATAAGTAAAGTCTATACTTCATATTAAGATAGCTGAACTACCAAAGTTTATTGCAGTCCTTTTCATCCCTTACCTGGTTAGCAGGTTCCTGGGGTAATACTACTTCCTGTGTCCGTTTGGTTGGCTCCATCTCTTTGATAGACCCCCCTGCTGATTCTCCATTGGTATGTCCCGGTGAGCTCTTGTCAATCACTGGCATTCTCTCCAGAACAGCAGCCCTGCGAACACAGAGCTCTCTTAGCAGTGTAATGGGCAAAGCAAAAGTGGCTACCACGATGAAGACCATAACTGAGTCACTGAGGGGCTGCCATTTCCCCTCAGTGTTGTATTCATAGATATAACAATATATGTATACATCATTGGCTATCACTGACAATATACTGTATGTATATACATATGGACTACCTCATGTGGTCGTATTTCTTAAACAGAGCGTTGTATTCCACTGCCCTCTGCTGGAGTTCCACGTCGATGCAGCTGCCGTAGATACTGACGATGCTCCTAATGCGACTGCCGGACAGGGACGAGGAAAAGCAGTAGGAAACAAGAGCTATTTTAGTAATTCTCTACATCAGCAATGAGAGTCACAAGTCCCAAGACCCCCCACGCAGTGGGCAAAACTGACAAAGCAGTTTGTTTTCAGTAGCTGCTGTCTACCGGTTGCAGCAGTGTTCTGAGGGGTGTGAGTTAATGATGCTTACTCCACGTTGTGTGTTATGCGTGTGCTGAGTTTCATTGTCGCTGTGAGAGCGAAGCCCCTGGTTGCCGGCGACGACATATGTGACTGTAGAACCGTTTCCAAGGCGTCCAGGACGTCATCCTCTGACACCTAATGGCAGGACAGAGAAACAAGAAGAACTGTCTCGGTTTTATGACAGTTAATACTGTATTGTCAATGGGTATTAACCATGCCTGTGTTAAAACAACCACAGCATCCTCCCTCATGTACCTGAACAGGTTCTGTCTCCTCACACTCTCCTCTCAGAAGCAGGTCTCCATACTCCCCAATACACCAGCATGCCACCTGTACCAGGGATTGCTGCACACACAAACCAACAATGTTGCACAGTTCCACAGCTGAGAATAGAGCTGGGCATTGAGGTTTTCCTGACTGATAACACAAATCCCATTTCGACAGAGCGTGGCACACAAACACATTCATACTAAAGCCATACCACTGAGATGTCTGTAACCARGGCTCTGTACAGCTTGTGGACCGTGTAGCAGTGTAGTTCTGTTGCTGTGGTGATGAGCTGGATCAGGTTGGGAACCGTCTCATCCCTCACGTCGCCCCCTGCCTAAAAGAGATGGTACTACTGTCAATGTGCCTAGTTTCCACCCAGACAGCTTGAAGTACAGTGGGGTGATATAAGTGGGATACATCTTGGGGTTATTTACAATAGCTGGTCATAGTTAAAACAAGTAGTACGGTAGTTAAAACAAGTTGTGCAGTCACCAGGTGATTGCGGTGCAGTAGAGTGTCAGTATTTACCGTGGTGAGGACATGCAGGATGGTGTCAATGTGCCAGCGCTGAGAGGGAGCATACCTGACAGAGACACGGAGACAAGAGACTCAGTGGTGTTCAGTGCTGCGGCTGAGACACAAACACAGACAGTGACACACAGCGAGGACAGGCTACTGGCTAGGCCTGTGTGTGTTCAGTGGTAGAACAGCCAGATAGCAGTGAGACATATACAGACACAGAGAGCAAGACAGAAACACAGTACCACACCCGACACAGAGACAGGGAAACATTCATATAGACATAGATACAAAATGAGACATCCAGATACACAGAGACTACACGACATAGAGACATTTAAAGCCCCCTAGACAGGTGACGGCCAGCCCAGTACCTCTCTGCGGCGTTGAAGATGCCTGAGGTGGTGTGTGCTCTGAGCTCTGGGGGACAGCTGGAGAGGAAGAGGAGCAGCTCTTTCATCAGAGAGCGGATGTTGACAGCTGACACCAGGGCCAGAGAAAGCTCCAATGCCCGGCTGAGGGATAAACACAAAGAAGATTGTAACTATATACTGTTATTCTCTACAGTCATATGCCACCTTCCATTGTCGCTCATGAATAGGTGACACGTGGCTAACTGGCAGTACAGGCTCAGAAATCAACACAGTACCGTTTGACAGAAGCATCCTGGTCCTTCAGGCAGTCCACTATGGTCCCTCTGTGACGCTGCACTGCATTGTGGTCCGTCTGAACAATCTTCTGAAGGGAAGTCATTGAGATGTACCTGTGCACGAATAAAAATATTTAGACAATGAGAGAGAAAGACGCGTTACATGTGTGTGTYTCTGGACGTGTAGAAGGGCTGTGATAGTTTATCAACACGACTGGTGCATGGATACAGTTCATGGAACAAACTTTCCTTCTGCGACTCTCATTTCCAAGGTCTCCCACCTCACGCATCTTCCGCAAACATTTTAGCTGTGTGCCGTCTTCCCTGATGGGGAGCATGACTGCATGTCTTTGAAACGTATATCTGGTGTAACGATCTGCGATCACTCTGCATGCTGAGAGAATGGTCATATCTGCTCTGAGCCAGTCTAGCAGCTTTCCAGCAGCCACAGGGAGGACGCGCTTAAAGCCTGGGACCAGACCAGAATAACCTGCTGGGCCAGACAGACCCTACGGGAACAATCCCAACAGGAACAGACGGATAAAAAGGAAACTTCCATGTGATCGTTCGCCCACAACGTACAGATAGCCCAACAACCCTGTCTGTCACTCTACGGCCTCACAGGAATCTAATCACAGGAATAGATGTTACTGACTGTGTTTATATTTATTAGAATGAACAGGTTTGTCTGCCTCAGGCAACAATGAGCTTCTAAGCAACAATAAGCCTCTAAGCAATGGGCTAGAAACCATGAAGAAGGACCAAATGAGGACCAGATGAGATAAAAGGAAGAGACAGAGGGAAGGAGGAGGAGGGGGGGGGGGGGGCACTAACCGGATGTTCCTATCGTTGTTCAGAAGAAATCGCCCCAGGATGTTCACAGCTAGGACCTGTCGCACACACACACAACAGACACAACCTAGACATACGGCCTCTGATGTACATCCATGTTAGCTACATTGGCCTCTACCACTTGTGGCACATTCAAAAAGATGTGAATACATACAAAAAAGAAATGACTTGATGATGGTATCACATGCGGCACTTACCCTCAAGCCACTTTCCGATTTGATGTCCATGACAGTGAGAACTGTTTCATACAACACAGCACTGCCTGCAGTCTTACTGCTGTCTGTGTTCGTGGCCACCTGTATAAGGAAGCAGTATATAAATATCGAATCATAAACTGGGAGGTTTGAGCCCTGAATGCTAATTGGCAGACAGACGGTGCTATATCAGATTGCATACCCACGGGTATGACCAACATTTTTTTTTTACTGCTCTAATTACATTAGCGACCATAAGGCACCTCTGGGGTTTGTGGTATATAACCAATATACCACGGCTGAGGGCTGTGTCCAGGCACTCCGAGTTGCGTCGTACATAAGAGCAGCCCTTAGCCGTGGTATATTGGCCATATACCACRCCTCCTCTGGCATTTATTGCTTAAATAGAATCCATTCAACAACAACAACCCTGCAAGACTATTTACTAGTGAAAATCCTGCAATGTGAATCCTTGTGTGTGGTTTCATTACTGTACCTGGGCCAGCAGGTCATTCACGGCATCACTAGCTGTATCGTTATTACGACCCAGGATCCTCAGCAACCTAAGAATGCGCACCTAATGATGGATAGACAGAAAGAGAAATGCACTACATATACGCAAAACTATGTGGACGTCACTTCAAATAGTGGATTCGGCTATTTCAGGCACACCTGTTGCTGACAGGTGTATAAAATCGAGCAMACAGCCATGCAATCTCCATAGACAAACATTGGCAGTAGAATGGCCTTACTGAAGAGCTCAGTGACTTTCAACGTGGCAGCGTCATAGGATATCACCTTTCCAACAAGTCAGTTCGTCAAATTTCWGCTCCGGTCAAGTGCTGTTATTGTGAAGTGGAAAYGTGTAGGAGCAACAACAAYTCAGCCGCAAAGTGGTAGGTCACACAAGCTCACAGAACATGACCGCCGAGTGCTGAAGCGCCTAGCGTGTAAAACCMATCTGTCCTCGGTTGCAACACTCACTACCGAGTTCCAAACAACGTCAGCACAATAACTGTTTGTCGGGAGCTTCATGACATGGGTTTCCATGGCCGAGCAGCCACACACAAACCTAAGATCACCATGCGCAATGCCAAGCGTCGGCTGGAGTGGTGTAAAGCTCGCTGCCATTGGATTCTGGAGCAKTGGAAACACGTTCTCTGGAGTGATGAATCACACTTCACCATCTGGCGAATGGTGGACGAATCTGGGTTTGGTGGATGCCAGGAGAAYGCTACYTKCCCAAATGCATGGTGCTAACTGTAAAGTTTGGTGGAGGAGGAATAATGGTCTGGGGSTGTTTTTCATAGTTCAGACTCWGCCCCTTAGTTMSAGTGAAGGRAAATCATAACGCTACAGCAYACAATGACATTCTAGACGATTCTGTGCTTCCAAATTTGTGGCAACAGTTTGGGGAAGGCCCTTTCCTGTAACAACATGACAATGCCCTTGTGCACAAAGCAAGGTCCACACAGAAATGGTTTGTCGAGATCGGTTGTGGAAGAACTTGACTGRCCTGCACAGAGCCCTGACCTCAACCCCATCGAACACCTTTGGGATGAATTGGAAAGCCGACTGCGAGCCAGGCCTAATCGCYCAACATCAGTTACCGACCTCACTAATACTCATGGCTGAATGGAAGCAAGTCCCCACAGTAATGTTCCAACATCTAGTGGMAAGCCTTCCCAGAAGAGTGGAGGCTGTTGTAGCAGCAAAGGGGGGACCAACTCCATATTAATCCCCATGATTTTGGAACGAGATGTTTGACGAGCAGGTGTCCACATACATTTGGTCATGTAGTGTATGTATGTTCAGTCACAAAAGTGACTCCAATTCCCCTGGTAAAATAAATGATTTAAAACACTGACCTGTAGGAAGGGGTCACTGATACCAGCCACGTTGTGTTCTGGAGAGTAACCAGACATCACCAGGCCTTTCATTATCTGGACCAGCTCCGGCACCGCCTGGACCAAACACACACCAGGAGTCAAAATCACAGATCATCATCTAAGGATGTGGGAGAATGTGCAACCGTGTGCCATTTTTCACAAGTATCGATTTGGCATTTGTTACAGTGTATAACCAAATCTATCATTTTCAAGGGACTGAAATGGAATGGGGTGAGATGAGGTGGGTGAGCGTGTGTGCATTTTACCTTACGAAACTGCTCTAGTGTTTCTGGGTTGCGCTCACACAGCTCAGTAATCAGAACCACGGCTCCATGTAACACCCCTGCAATCAGACCAAACCATGAGGGGAATAATTGCCACACGGACACAGTTAGGCACAGAAAGATTGACAGTAAGGAGCAGACAGTGAACAGCTGGTTAATATAAGAAAAGCAAAACAAATGACGACGGACTCACCGTGGTTCTTTTCASAGAGCAGGGATCGAGATGCAGGGGTAAACAGCTCTCCTAGTTCTGGCACTTTCCTCACAATGTGCACCGCACAAAGAGCTGCCTGAAATGTCATTGTCATCACGATCAGCTTCATAACGACGATAACCTTCAATGTCAGCGCATCACTTTACGTCTCACCCTCAGTTCAGACCACATGACGGTTTCCTTTAGTCTGTTGCAATGCAGTGTTTTACAGTAGTGCTCAAGATGGATTGGTTTGGGTTTCTGCATTACCAAGGTCGGCCATGAAGGCGTGATGAAAGGAGTGGCGTGTGTGTGTGTGTGTGTGTGTGTGTGTGTTTGTGTCTACAGAGAGTGCTCACCTTCTTTTTGATGTAGGAGTTAGAGGCTCTGAGGAGGCGGTCGATCTCTGGGGCCAGGTCTCGACACATCTCAGCTGAGCCCATACAGCCCAGAGTACACAGAGCCAGAGACTGGACATACTGACTGCTGTGGGACAGGTCACTGCGATGGGGGTTTAAAGAGGTTACTAGACCACTAGTTTAATGTTTATGTATGGCAACATTGATGATTATGGAACTGTCTGAGAATGCTGTCCGACTGTCTCAGCGTTCCGTCCGTCCGTCCGACTGTCTTAGCGTTCCGTCCGTCCGTCTCAGCGTTCCGTCCGTCCGACTGTCTCAGCGTTCCGTCCGTCCGTCCGACTGTCTCAGCGGTCCGTCCGACTGTCTCAGCGTTCCGTCCGCCCGTCTCAGCGTTCCGTCCGTCCGTCCGACTGTCTCAGCACAACGGCTGAGACAGACGGACGGACGGGAACGCTGAGACAGTCGGACGGAGCGGACGGAACGCGAGACGAGTCGGACAGACGGACAACGGAAGACGCTGAGACAGACGGATGAACGCTGAAACAGTCCGAGTAGGACGGACGGACTGCTGGGACGGACGGACAGACGGAACGTCTGAGACATCGTCGCGACGGACGGACGGAAACGCTGAGACAGTCGGACAGACAACGGACGGAACGCTGAGACAGACGGACGGAACGCTGAGACAGACGGACGGAACGCTGAAACAGTCGGACAGACGGACGGAACGCTGAGACAGTCGGACGGACGGACGGAACGCTGAGACAGTCGGACGGACGGACACGGAACGCTGAGAACAGTCGGACGGACGGACACGGAACGCTGAGACAGTCGACAGACCGGCGGAACGCTGAGACAGACCGACGGAACGCTGAGACAGTCGGACAAACGGACGCCGGAACGCTGAGACAGTCGGACAACGGACGGAACGCTGAGACAGTCCGGACAGACGGACGGAACGCTGAGACAGTCGGACGGAAGCTGAAACAGCGGACAGACAGACGGACGAACGCTGAGACAGGACGGAACGGAACGCTGAGACAGACGGATACGGACGCTGAAGACAGTGGAACAGACGGACGGAACGCTGAGGACAGTCGGAC
>NC_036859.1:9644939-9694543 GCF_002910315.2 Salvelinus sp. IW2-2015 | reverse complement strand
TAGAAAACAAATCTTGAACTTGTAGTAAGACAGGAACAGCAGCAAACTAAGACACATCAGAGAGACATGACTCTGAAAACGTCAGACGGACGGAACGCCTGAGACAGTCAGACACCACGAGACGGAACGCTGAGACAGTCAGACAGACGGACGGAACGCTGAGACAGTCAGACAGACGGACGGAACAGCTGAGACGATCGGACAGACGGGCGGAACGCTGAGACAGACGGGCGGAACGCTGAGACAGTCGGACAGACGGACGGAACGCTGAGACAGACGGACGGGACGGAACGCTGAGACAGCTCGGACGGGCGGACCGGAACGCGTGAGACAGTCGGACAGACGGACCACCGGAACGCTGAGCACAGACGGATGCTGAACGCTGAAAACAGTCGGGACGCGGAGAACGGACGGAAGAACCCGACAACTGACGAACGGACGACGGACGGAAACAGCTGGTCGGACAAGCTGGACGGACACGGAGAGACGGAACGCTGAGACAGACGACGGAACCGAAACACGGACGAAACGGCAACGCACTGAGACAGTCGGACAGACGGACGGAACGCTGAGACAGTCGGACGGACGGACACGGAACGCTGAGACAGTCGGACGACGGACACGGAACGCTGAGACAGTCGACAGACAGGAACCACGGACGGAACGCTGAGACAGATCGGACTGGAACGGAACGCTGAGAACAGTCGGCCACAAAACGGCATGCCATACGCGGACAGCGGCAACGCGACGGAAGCATGGAAACCGGACAGACGGACACGGAACGCTGAGACAGCATCGGAAACAGCGGCCGAAAGCTGAAACCAGCAAAACAGACCGGGACAACGCTGAGACAGCAGATCGGACAAACCGACGAGCAAAACCGCAGACAGACACCCAAAAGCGAACAGCAACGAAAGCACCGGAAACGCTAGACATGCGGGACAGAACGGAACGGAACGCCTGAGACCAGCCCATCCGACGGAACTTGCTGAAACAGTCGGACAGACAGACAAACGAGGACCGGAAACGCTTGAGACAGAACGGCCACGGGAACTGCAGACCAGCACGGACCGGCAACGCGTTGAGACCAGCTTAGGACAGAACGGACGGAACGCTCGAGACAAGTCAGGACAGACGGACAACGGAGAAGCTGAGACAACGAGGAACGCTGAACAGTCGGACAACGGACGGACGGAAGCCTGAGACGGAACGACAGACGGAACGCTGAGACAGTCGAGACGGAACGGACGACGAACGCTTGAGACAGTCAGACCGACGGACGGAACGCTAAGTGACAACGTGAACGCGACAACGCCTGAGAACAGAACGGACGGAACGCTGAGAACAGTCGCGACAGACGGACTGAACGCTGAGACAGTCGGACGGAACAGAATCACGGACGGAACGCTGAAGACAGTCGGGACGGACGGACGAACGCTCTGAGACAGCGGCTACGGAACGGACACGGAACGCTGAGACCAGCTCGGACGCGACGGAACGGAACGCTGAGACAGTCGGGCCGAACGGACACGGACGAACGCTGAGACAGTCGGACAGACCGGCGGAACGCTGAAGACAGACGGCACGGAACGGCAACAGTCTGGACCAAACGCGACACGAACGCAGACAGTCGGACAGACGGCACGGAACGCTGAGACAGTCGGACCGTACGACGGACACGCTGAGACAGCGGACGGAATGCTGAAAACAGCCGACAGACAAGAACGGACGGGAACGCTGAGACAGCGGACGGAACGCTAGAGGGACAGACGGACGGAACCACTGAGACAGAACGCACGCGAACGCTGAGACAGTCGGACGAGACGGAACGCCTTAGACAGTCGAACGCACGGACGGAAACGCTGAGACAGATCGGACGGAACGCTGAGACAGCTCGGACGGACGGGCGGAACGCTGAGACGAGCCAGACGGACGCGGCGGAACGCTGAGACAGTCGGAACGACGCGGAAACCGCTGAGACAGTCGACGGCAACGCGGCGGAACGCTGAGACAGTCGCGACGGACGGACGGAACGCTAGACAGTCGGAACGGGACGGCGCGGTAACGCTGAGGACAGTCGGACGGAACAGGCCAACGAACAGTCAAAATCGACAGCTGAGACAACGGACGGACGCGCGGCGCGAACGTCGCCGAGCAACGTGAGACAGTCGGTACGGACGGTGCGGACACGCTGAGCTAAGTCGGCACGAACCGCGACGCGTGGCACAGATCGACGCCGCAGAAGACGGACGGATAAGCTGACTTGGACGACAGGAACGCGGCGTAACGGACGAAAACGCTGAGACACGTCGAGAACGACGGAACGCTGAGACAGTTCGACGACTGGACGGAACGCTGAGACAGTTCGGTACGGAACGGCTGAGACAAGTCGGACGGAACGCCTGAGACAGTCGGACGGAGCTGAGGACAAGCTTTCGGACGACACCGGCTGCGAAACGCGGAGGACGGACGGACGCTGAACGCGGCGACGGCGGAACAGCTGAGACAGTCGGTACGAACGGTCGAACGCTGAGGACAGTCGACGGCACCGCGAGACAGCTCGGACGGCACGGCACGGCAACCGCTGCAGACAGTCGCACGGACCGGCCGAACCTGAGACCAAGTCGGCACCGGACATGGCGCCCGCAGAAAAACGACACCAACCAGCCCCGGACGCTGAGGCACAGGCGGAACGAACCGCTGAGACAGTCGGGACAGACCGGACGGAACGCCTGAAGACACACGACGAACGCTGAAACAGTCGGACAGACGGACGAACGACTGAGAAGATCGGACGGAACGCGACAGACACGCTGAGGACAGCTCGGCACGGACGGAACGCTGAGACAGTCGGCACGGAAGGACGGAACGCGAGCACAGCTCGGACGGAACGCTCAGAGCCACAGTTAACGGACGAACGCTGAGACAGTCGGAGCGAACGCTGAGGACAGCTCGGCACGCGACGCCTGAGGACAGACTCGGACGGACGCGACGGACCGCCTGAGACAGTCGGACCACGGACCTACGGCGGAACGCTGAGACCAGTCCGGGAAACGGCGGAAACGCCCGTCTGTCCGACTGTCTCAGCGTTCCGTCCGTCTGTCTGACTGTCTCAGCGTTCCGTCCGTCTGTCTGACTGTCTCAGCGTTCCGTCCGTCTGTCTGACTGTCTCAGCGTTCCGTCCGTCTGACGTTTTCAGAGTCATGTCTCTCTGATTGTCTTAGTTTCGTCTGTCTGTCTTATACAAGTTTCAAGATTTGTTTTCACGTGCACAAGTAAAGTGAAATGCCTTTCTTGCTAGCTCTTTCCCAACAATGCAGCAATCACTTCAAATGTTCATACTTCCAATTTCATGGTCAAATTGCTGATAAAACTGTCCTTACTTCTTGATGGAGTTAGTGATGAGAAGGCTAGCATCCTGCTTCTCGTCTAGAAGCATCATGGCACCCAGGTACCCAACACGCTTCTCATTGTACCGAGGGCTGGCAATCAGACGCACACACTCCATCTGCGATCAGAGAGGGACTTGGGGAGTTGTTAGGATACAAATATAGCAAATATACCAACAGACATCTTAAGAGGCACTGTTCATTACCTGACCAAAGTGGGCGGGGTAACCCAGCATGTGCACATACAGCAGCTTTGCCAGATTGTGAGAGCGTGTCCCATTGTCAGCCTGTCTGAACTGCGCCCGGATTGCAGCACACTCCCTCTGGATCACACCACGCTCCTCTCCCTGTGTACGGGCTCCTCTGATCACCCTGATCATCTCCTGCAGACGCACAGACGGAGACATGGCTCCTGTGTGTATGTATTTGTGTGGGACAGAAAGAGGGAGGTTGCAGAATTAGAGATGTTCAACAGACATACAAAAAGACCCACAGATACTAATCTGAATAAGAAAATGCATTGACTATCAGTGCATGTAGGACAACAAAGCAGGTGAAACAACTAATAAGTTATTCATGAGCACCTGTAAAAGCACTAGCATTTACTGTACAGTCATTTGAATAGAGAGAGAATACTCCTGAAGTGCAGTGGCTGTTAATAAATTACAATGAAAAGTGAAACAACCATGTACAACTATAAACCTTACAACATACATAGGCAGCCGTGACGTCAATATTATCTTGATACAATGTATCGAATTAATTCACCTAGCATTGCTAGCCACAACACATYGCAGCAATTGCCTAGAAATTCAGTTCATTAGGCGATCTACTTTTACAACATGTTTAGGGTAAAGCCTACAAAAGCGATGTCAACTATGTATTTATTTAGCCAATTAATGCTCGATAACCTCGGATTACATGGGAGCTCGATGCTAGTTTCTTACCTTCGGAAAGTGAAAACGCCCCTAGAAAAATACCAAGCCGTTTCTGTGCTCAATTAACAGCGATGTGTCAACATTAATTAAACTCTTCCCTCACAAATGAATGGGCAACTAAAACTACTCGGCGGCTATCTTGGATGGACGCCTACTGTACGGTCCCCTAAGCTTCATGTGAAAACCATAATGGCAGCATCACTTCCGCCATCTGATCTCTGACTAGGCTTGAACTCCGCCCCTTAGGAAAACTGTAGGCGATCTACKTGRAGGTCGGTGTCCTTGACAACAAGTGGAAGATGGATGAGGTGGGGGTGCAGTAACTGATGGTGCATGATCAGATAGAGAAGTGATCACCTGAATAATTACAATGAAGGTAATGGTCAGTCTCCTTTACAATTATTTTCATACATAATATGTGTGTGCCGTGTGTACATATAAGTGTGTGCGAGAGCAGTGAGAAGATGATTTTGTGATTTTTTTAAGTTTAAAAGTGTGCAAGCACGGACTTTTCCCGTCTGCTTCCCTGCCACTGCAGACATGTCAGAATATTCAATAAACACATTTATGTGGTGTTGGCCAAGAGCTCTATTACATCATGTTGTTTCAAAACAGTGGTGACACATCATATATCGGCCTGTCCTGACTGCAAGACAGAATAAATGCCTTCTATGATTGGTTCAGATTTGGACCGGACGGGACAAAAAAACAACATCCGTGGACGTGGAAATCAAGGCAAGTCCGGACAGGACCAAACAAAGACGTCGGCGTCGGTACATGTAGCCTGAAAAACAAGCTCTTGGTTGTATTAGTCCTGATTCCTGTGACTATTCAATTTGGCTTTTTAAGCTCTGCATATCAACTATTCAACTTTATTAGTAGTTATCCTGAACCTATTTGCAATGTGTACACAGTGGGAAATCAGAAGTATTTTCCTTTTTACCATGATCAGCTCATAAAAAATGGGCAGATATAAACTTGGACCCACTGATCATGACAATTTACCCCACAGGGTACAACTCCTGGACAGCAGTTGTGAGTAGCCTGATTGTCCATTCAATATTGTCTATTTTACTTTGACCTGTCCTGTTTTTAGGATATGTTTGCTAACATGTCAGTACATTTTTTATTTGATTGGGCGCCATTTAAGTTAGGCTATTTGATTGGAGAAACATGCATGATGTAAAAAGTGTCATTACATTGTCATACATTTTATCTCCATTTATCTGTAGGCTACAAAAAGGCCACATACTCTTTCTACCATATGCTATATCCAGGGGTGAAAGTATAAGTAATTTCTTCCCGGTACGGAACCAAGCGCATGCACCAACATTTACATACACAATCCCTATTAATTCAATAGGATCCATGTGGACCTAGTTGTACATCCATCCACTCGCAACATATGAGGTGAATGGGAAAAGATCTGTTACACAAAATGCCAAATTTGGCTGATGTTTCAGGACAGAATTTATGCATCCACTGGCACGTTTCAGTGTCGGCCATTCATCTCTGCCTTGGCAAAATTTGACCGTTCTCGTAGAACCACATCGCATTTGAGAGTAGTCTGTACTATAAGGTCCACCGATTAATCGGAATGGCCGATTAATTAGGGCCGATTTCAAGTTTTCATAACAATCGGAAATTGSTATTTTTTTACACCTTTATTTTACYARGCAAGTCAGTTAAGAACACATTCTTATTTTCAATGACGGCCTAGGAACGGTGGGTTAACTGCCTTCTTCAGGGGCAGAAGGACAGATTTTTACCTTGTCAGCTCAGGGATTCGTTTTTGCAACCTTCCGGTTACTAGTCCAACGCTCTAACCACCTGCCTTACATTGCACTCCACGAGGAGCCTRCGTCGCAGGCTGACTACCTGTTACGCGAGGGCAGCAAGAAGCCAAGGTAAGTTGCTAGCTAGCATTAAACTTATAAAAAACAATCAATCTTCACATAATCACTAGTTAACTACACATAGTTGATGATATTACTAGTTTATCTAGCATGTCCTGCGTTACATATAATCGATGCGGTGCCTGTTAATTTCTCATCGAATCACAGCCAACTTCGCCAAACGGGTGATGATTTAGGACTGTCGTTGCACCAAACCTAACCATAAACATCAATGCCTTTCTTTAAAATCAATACAAAAGTCTATATTTTTAAACCTGTATATTTAGTTAATATTGCCTGCTAACATGAATTTCTTATAATTAGGGAAATTGTGTCACTTCTCTTGCGTTCAGTGCAAGCAGTCAGGGTATATGCAGCAGTTTGGGCCGCCTGGCTCGTTGCGAACTGTGTGAAGTCCATTTATTCCTAACAAAGACCGTAATTAATTTGCCAGAATTGTACATAATTATGACATAACATTGAAGGTTGTACAATGTAACAGCAATATTTAGACTTAGGAATGCCACCCGTTAGATAAAATACGGAACGGTTCCGTATTTCACTGAAAGAATAAACGTTTTGTTTTCGAAATTATAGTTTCCGGATTCGACCATATTAATGACCAAAGGCTCGTATTTCTGTGTGTTATTATGTTATAATTAAGTCTATGATTTGGTATTTGAGAGAGCAGTCTGACTGAGCGATGGTAGGCAGCAGCACGCTCGTAAGCATTCATTCAAACAGCACTTTTGTGCGTTTGTCAGCAGCTTTTCGTAATGCTGTAAGCATTGAGCTGTTTATGACTTCAAGCCTATCAACTCCCGAGATTAGGCTGGTGTAACCGATGTGAAATGGTTAGCGGGGTGCGCGCTAATAGCGTTTCAATCGGTGACTTCACTCGCTCTGAGACTTGGAGTAGTTGTTCCCCTTGCCCAGCAAGGGCCAGGGCTTTTGTGGAGCGATGGGTAACGATGCTTCGAGGGTGGCTGTTGTCGATGTGTTCCTGGTTCGAGCCCAGGTAGGGGCGAGAAGAGGGACGGAAGCTATACTGTTACACTGGCAATACTAAAGTGCCGATAAGAACATCCAATAGTCAAAGGTATATGAAATACAAATGGTATAGAGAGAAATAGTCCTATAATTCCTATAATAACTACAACCTAAAACTTCTTACCTGGAAATATTGAAGACTCATGTTAAAAGGAACCACCAGCTTTCATATGTTCTCATGTTCTGAGCAATGAACTTAAAYGTTAGCTTTTTTACATGGCACATATTGCACTTTTACTTTCTTCTCCGACACTTTGTTTTTGCATTATTTAAACCAAATTGAACGTTTCATTATTTATTTGAGGCTAAATTGATTTTATTGATGTATTATATTAAGTTAAAATAAGTGTTCATTCAGTATTGTTGTAATTGTCATTATTACAAATAAATAAAGTAGAAAATGACATTTTCTTTTAAAAATCGGCCGATTAATTGGTATCGGCTTCTTTTGGTCCTCCAATAATCGGTATCGGTGTTGAAAAATCATAATCGGTCGACCTCTAGTCTGTACCACTCATTTTCAAGTTCATTCGCTAATTCTTCATGACTCTGACATGCAGTAATGATAAAAAGTGATGTAATGGCCTGAAGTTCTTGACATTTTGCTTTAACTATTGTGAATGTTTTACCCTGGCTATATCTGCTACATGCTTTATGATAGATTATTTTTTGGACTCTCCAACATCACTCTGGAGAGGAGTGCTGGGAATGGACATGTAAAATATTTTGCTCCCCTGCCTTTGACCAAGTGAGCACTACTTATCACAGGGCGGCATCAGCGCTCACCTAAAAAGCCCATATGCCACAGGTTGAGAGAAATTGTAATTGTTTTGGGGCACAATTCAGTGAGGTTTTATGTGTTGTTGGAGGTGCATCTTGGTCAGTTTAGCTCAGAAAATGCTGCCCTCGTCAATCTGCCGCCACAGGCGGGAACCTACTCCTGCCTAATGAACGGGCCGGCCCTGTGAATATCATATGGAAAGTTAAGAAATGTCCTCTGGAGCATACATGTGACCACATAAATGGAGCAGAGGTAATTGTGTTTGTGGGGGGATTATAATGTGAACTAAACTACCAGGATGGGGTTTCCCAGCATCACAAGGAGGCAGTGTGACTAGGCATGTTCATTTTCACATCGAGAGGTAATATTGTTATGGAGCAAACTGCCTGTTTGTTGTTGCATTGCAAACTGGGTAACAAAAAAWTAGAGTTTTAGTAGCAGTTCACAGTGAGGGGTTACTTCTATTATAAGTGAYTGTGTGTTAGTGTGTTTCAGTGCAGGTTTGTATTGATATTGTAGAATACAAGAGGGTAATGAAACTTGAAAGTGTAAGGAAATAGCTAGAGCTCAGCACCACTGTAATACCAAAAATGCCAATCAATGCTAAATGTGTACAGCCAAACAAAAATACATTATTAATCATTATTACATTCAGTGCATGGGTCATGTTAGCTCTGGAAAACTAGGCAGTATTCTGCCTTCTCACTACAGTTCTCAGCCATTAACGTCACCCGCGACTGCCTTATGTGAACTATAATTCCCGACGCTGAGTTTTAACGTCAAGAAAGGTCAATAATCATCTCTTGCGCTATAGCTTTCGAAACATATGGCATTATCTTTCATCGGCGAGAAAGAATCCTTCAAATAAAAAAGATGCAGTTTTGCACAGATCCATACATCAATGGGTGCCTCCATCCAACGAAACTACACTTCTGCTACCCTTCCCGAGTTACGCTTACACACAGGTGTTCTGAGCATGCTGAATAGCTAATTAGCACAGGTCGACCTCTTGTCTTCCATTGTCCGCAAACAAGCGCTGTAACATGGATATAGGGCCGTGTGGGAACCCTAACAATGTGTATCAATTTAACCATTTTTTTTTTGTATTGTTATTTTCGCTGATATGAAAGATAAAACATCCTTATGCTTCCAAAACCGTACCGCAAGTGATGCATATTAATGTTCAGACTGAGCATCGGGGATCTTAACAAAACAACCCCCTACAGAAGACTCCTTCGTCCAATGACTCGTATGTGTAATGTAATGGAACTGAGCGTCATGATCAAGGGCTAGTGGGTCATGCTAGTTCTTTTGCAAGAGTGAAAAATAACCTCTTGAACATCAATGCATAATGACAAGTTGTGGGAGAGAGAACTTTAAAGTGGCTTTATCATCACATAAAACGATGTGATCATTCAGGAGTTTTCCATACACCTGCCCTCTACAATACAGTATGTTGAAGAACAGACTCCAGAAAATATATTACACTCATGTATAACCATAACATAAGCCAATGAAAAGGGGTGATAACAAAAGAAATACAGTAAAACCAAAACATTTAGGGAATTACAATTTCTTTGGTGTCTTGTGATAGACAATACATTTTAATACAACTCTTAAACATAATAACAACTTTGCCACAACTAACAGATACCAAAATAAGACAATACAAAATTGACCCCCAAAAATAATCGATTCCACAGCAACGTTTCCCAAACTCAGTACTCGAGACCCCAAGGGGTGCATGTTTAGATTTTTGCCCTACACAGCTGATTCAAGTGATCAAAGCTTGATGATAAGTTGATTATTTGAATCAGCTGTGTAGTGCTAGGGCAATAAACAAAACATGCTCCCCCTGGGTTCTCGAGGACTGAGTTAGGGAACCTGTCCTACGGGAAATGATCGTTACATCTGAACATCTACAAAAATACATTTATCCGTCCAATATTGACATTGCACTTCAGATTCCTGGGAATGGGAGGTAGTATTGCACTGAGGCAATAGTGTAAAGTCTTAAAGTGTATTCATGTATGCCAAGGGAAGCCAGGCTTCCTCCAAAAATTGACAAAAAAAATGGAATAAAATACTTCCAATAATATATCTTTCATCTCTGTGTTTCATAATTGTCCTTCAACTTGCAAGAGGCTGAATGTATCTCACCGGAGAAAGCATCTGAACGAACAAAACAGTGCCCCTCTGTTTCTGTATGTGTAGGCCATTTATCTGATGCCGCCTGGTCCAAAAGAGTATGACATTGTTGCTGCCCATAGCATTGAATGCAAAGGAAGCCAGCGAGCATTTGGCCTCCCTTGATAGAAAAAAAGTATAAAATAATTGAGTGAGCTCAACTGTGATTGGTCCTGGTGCACCAAAAAAAAAGTGTCAAGGGAAGCCAGTTTGGATTTGGCGTCACTCCTATCAAATCGCAATGAGAGCATACGTCATTGACAGAAACAACTTGAATTGTTGCATCTCATTGTGTTGTTGTCCTCAAGGGGCTAGCTAGCTAAAATTTGCCCTCTCTTAAATTAGCCATGGATGAAGATTGGGATTTGGACTCCTGGTTTTACTTAATTCTCTGTACTGGCCAATGATTATAATGGCAATTCTGATCCAACCATTAATTTGTACATTGTTGTGTCCCTGGCCTGAGAGGATGGAAGTTCAATATGTAGCTAGATGTAGAAGTTTAATGTTAACTAGCTAACATTTCCCATGAAAGGAAGTTAGGATACCTGGCTAAAATGCTTGCTCGCTAGCCTAAGACAACAACAAATACATTTGTGTACTGTATGACAGAGTGATAAACCGCTTCGTCAACATGAAAGAGAGGAGGGTGGCATTGGCGTTTCTCTACAAGTCGGGTGAGTCAGAAACATGGACAGTCACATCATATTTAGCTTACATAGATTGGACTAAATCGTTTTTGSTATCTTTTAGTTGTCACTGTATTAGATTAAGCATTGGTGATTTGATGATGTTGAAATGTTGACGTTGAAATGGTGCTGGAATAGTGGAGGCAGCTTCTGTTTTCTTTGGGACTTGCGGTAACTCTCTGTGGTTCTAAATCAATAGTTGTTTAGTGGTCYGAAAATGTCWKAAACATKAACTTGCTTGACCATGCTGTAGGTCATGTAACTGTTTGTTACATGCAAAATGCTTTGTGGACTTCACCAGTTTTGCGCTCCGGTTTTGTGACGAAATAAAAGGTGTGGTTGAATTTATTCTGCCACTGTCTTATTGTCTCGGCCATAGCGCCTATATATCACGGTCGCAAGGCGTATGAACTAACAGGTTATAGAATAAACAACACAATTATCACAACACAGGTTGTAATATGGCTTTTTTTTTTACTTCCCCATTGATTTTAGCCACACACTGCTACTGGGAAAGAGCAAAAAATAAAAGACAGATTTAATACAATTAAACTGTTATGAGCTACTTCACTAGGTCCTCAAGTTTGTCCTGACCACATGACCTGACCAGGGAGAACTCGGGGTCCTAGTAATGAGCCTCATCAGTACTGAATATGGTTGTCATACCCATGAAGGTGTTGAAGCATTGGGGCTTGTTGTCCCAGTAGACAGGGACTCCAGATGATGGTGTAAAGGGTTGCGTCAATCAAATCTGGTATCAGGATAAAATGTGATTCAGAGTCACCGAATATACTATAAGTACTTTTATTAAACTCAAGTGATAAATGGTAAATGCAATTTTCGTATATACGGGTTCACTGTAACACCTCGCAGGGCCGAACAGGGAACTAACTTATTCATACAGAGTTCTTCTTATATACTAAGACAGAGTTAGTTCCCGCTTCTGAGCTGGCCTGTCAAAGTAGAGGCTGAGCRTGGTCTAGACTCACTCAACCTATCGTTGGCGCACAGGCTGGTCCCAGCCCCTGGCGCTCCAACTGTCCAGCGCTGTTGCTGTGTAGATTACGCGCCCACACTCTAGAAACTGAGGTCAGACAGTTCTGCAACATTGTTGAGCTATTTACACCTGCATAGAAAACATACTGTTCCCGCTCAAGGTTAACCACAGCTTCTCAGCACACTATCTGGGGCAAAATGTTACTTCCAGCACACACACACAGACACCCCCATTATAGGCCAAGCATATTTTCAATCCTCACAATGGCTAGGCCGATACCACACACCACCGGCTCAGAGTACAGCGAGCAGACGAGCAGGAAGGCCCAGAACAGCAGGTAGATCACTGGCCACACCGGGCTCACCCRATGACACGACAGTCAACAATCTATACACAAGCACACTATACACAAACTATACACCGGGGCAGGCAAATAGATTCAGCCGCAGGCCGATTTTTGTCAGAGCAGATGGTTGGGGTCCGGAACATAATGATAATAATTTGTACATGGAAAATTGACCACAATTAAGCCCAAAAATAGGTTGTATTTGAAAAGAACAATCATTTTATACCTTGGTTACATTGAGACACAATCACGTCTCTTTATTCGTGGGAATACTTCGATTTCTACATGAATTTCTAGTGATTTTATAGTCTTTGTTGACCAAAAAACTAAAACCACAAAATATATTTTTTAATCTCCCGCAGGCAGCCTGTTGCAGACCCCTGCTATACACAATGCCGTTCGTCAATTAATTAATTAATCTATGCATCTAACACACAAACATTCAATTAATTGTAATACAAACACAAAGTACAACTGAACAATGCACAGAGAACACAAAACCTGCTTTGAACATGATGACATTGTGCATGTGTCAGCATGTAACAAGAGTAGACCCATTACTCAATACTGTCCTGACTGCAGTCAAGCATTCCTATCAAAATCATGCTCCTCACAAAATGTGCAAGCTGGCAATAACCTTGTCCAACAGGATTCAGTGCACAGATATGGAGAGTTTATATAGGCCGATACAGGTCTGGCTGTTTTGATGCGCAGCACAATCTGCCCAGCGACAGTGACCCCATAGAAAAGGTTGTTTATGAAGCCCACATAGTTGATAAGGGTATACAGTGCCTTTGGAAAGTATTCAGACCCCGTTGACTTTCCACATTTTGTTATGTTACAGCCTTATTCTAAAATGTATTCAATTTTTAAAAAAAATCCTCAGCAATCTACACACAATATCCCATAATGACAAAGCGAAAACAGGTTTTTAGAAATGTTTGCACATTAAAAACAAAATTAAAAAATGAAATACGTTATTTACCTAAGTATTCAGACCCTTTGCTATGAGACTCGAAATTGAGCTCAGGTGCATCCTGTTTCCATTGATCATCCTACAACTTGATTGGAGTCCAACTGTGGTAAATTCGATTGATTGGACATGATTTGGAAAGGCACACACCCGTCTATATAAGGTCCCACAGTTGACAGTGTATGTCAGAGCAAAAACCAAGCCATGAGGTCGAAGGAATTGTCCGTAGAGCTCCAAGACAGGATTGTGTCGAGGCACAGATCTGGGGAAGGGTACCAAAACATTTCTGCAGCATTAAAAGGTCCTCAAGAACACAGTGGCCTCCATCATTCTCAAATGGAAGAAGTTTGGAACCACCAAGACTCTTCCTAGAGTTGGCTGGCTGGCCAAACTGAGCAATCAGGGGAGAAGGGTCTTGGTCAGGGAGGTGACCAAGAACCTGATGATCACTCTGACCGAACCCAGAGTTCCTCTGTAGAGATGGGAGAACCTTCCAGAAAGACAACCATCTCTGCAGCACTCCACCAATCAGGCCTTTATGTTAGAGTGGCCAGACGGAAGCCACCCCGCTTGGAGTTTGCCAAAAAGCACCTAAAGACTTCAAACCATGAGAAACAAGATTCTCTGGTCTGATGAAACCAAGATTTAACTCTTTGGCCTAAATGCCAAGGGGATGTTTTTCAGTGGTAGGGACTGGGAGACTAGTCAGGATCGAGGCAAAGATGAACGAAGCAAAGTACAGAGAGATCTTTGATGAAAACCTGCTCCAGAGCACTCAGGACCTCAGACTGTGGCGAATGTTCACCTTCCAACAGGACAACGACCCTAAGCACACAGCCAAGACAACGCAGGAGTGGCTTCTGTACAAGTCTCTGTATGTCCTTAAGTGGCCCAGCCAGAGCCCGGACTTGAACCCGATCTAACATCTCCGGAGAAACCTGAAAATAGCTGTGCAGCAACGCTCTCCATCCAACCTGACAGAGCATGAGAGGATCTGCAGAGAAGAATGGGAGAAACTCCCCAAAAACAGGTGTGCCAAGCTTGTAGCGTCATACCAAAGAAGACTTGAGGCTGTAATCGCTGCCAAAGATACTACAACAAAGTACTGAGGAAAGGGTCTGAATACTTATGTAAATGTGATATTTCCGTAAAAATAAAAACCGTTTTTGCTTTGTCATTATGGGTATTTTGTGTAGATTGATGAGGAAAACATTTCTCATCAATTTTAGAATAAGGCTGTAACGTAACAAAATATGGAAAAAGTCAAGGGGTCTGAATACTTTCCGAATGCACTGTACATGTCACTGGTACACAGCATCAGTATGGATGATATACACTGAAAATAAGATAGGGGAGGTGGAACAAAAAAAGATCCATTCATTTCCCAGTCTAATTGGGCATTAAAAGTATACCCTTGAGAGATCAGAGTACATAGAAAGAGAGGCACAGAGTGAACTGGTATCATATATTTGATGATGTGTAAGTGCGTGTGAGAGACTGAGGAAGAGCGATGCGTTGTTGTCAGGTAGAGTAAGTAGGACTCAGTGAACAGCAGGGCTGGGGTCAGGGTGCAGCGTTTCAAATAAATCATGGCCAGGAGTCGAGGGAGATGGCCTTCCCTCGCTCCAGCGAAAAACAGCCTGAATAAGAAAGAGAGAGAGAGAGAAGAACAACATTAACACAAAGTCAGCACTGAGAAACTGGAAAAACAGTTGTTGCTTTTGGGCACACAAAGAATGAAGAAACAGTCCATTGTTAAAATATACAGGTGATGACAAATTGGATATTAAAGTAAGGCAGTAGGTTTCCATTCAATTGGCGACAGATTTTCATGCAAATATTCAAAAATCTGCATAAAAACAATATGCACATTTTCCCACCAGAGAGATGTTTCCATCAAACTGACTTGTCGCAGATAAAAGTGCGTGATGACATAGTGTACAGCAAATTAATTTTTGCAGTTAAATTCCCATGTACCGAATAAAAATACAAGTTAAATGGGTTTCCACCGCATTTTAAACTCTGCCGATTTGTCACAATAAATGTTTGTGTTATATTGCGAATGTGCCCACTCTGGTCTTGGTACGTGCGCTCTAGCCAACAACTTGCAGATACAGTGCGGGTAGGTTACCTACAAAATGTGATTATTATGGACAAAAGAGCGAGATTATTTGTCAAACGGCATGTCAGATTCATGTCACCAGAATAAGACTCTCGATATCTATTGGAAAGGAGCATCAAGATCACTGTGCACKTTCACCACCCTGTGAAGTACATATAACTTATTTCATCTGTAGCCTTATAAACGGCATGCTTTCCCGAGTCGTAGTGGAAGGACCACACAACAGTATCATGATTATTATATAAATATTTTAGCATAAAGGCATTTCCACAGCCATTTGTCACATAATACATTTTACAGACACAAAAAGATCCCACCTTGTCATTTGGAAAGTATACAGACAAATTGACCGTTTTCATCAGGCCTGTCGTGACATTTTTTTTATCCGACATTAACTTCACTTGCATAAAAAGGTTGGATCGAAACATGGTTATTAATAGATGTAGTGGCACGGAGAGATGAATTACAAGGGACAGAAATTGAGAAAAGATTGCACAGGAAGAACAAGGAACTGAAATGTGACCACAGGGTCATGTATTTTTGTCACATTGATTTCGGTCAAGTTGGGGTTCTAGCACACCTGTAGGGGTCGACAAGCTCCTCTGTGACATAGTTGAGGAAGTTCCATCCCCCGTAGGCAAAGGAACCCTGCAGGAAGGACCGGGCTATCTGGCCAATGTCGTAGGGCTGGAAAGTCTCGAACGCTTGCACCGGCTCCAGACAGTATTACTTTCCTGGGTACACACAACACAGAGTGGGTGGGTGGTGGAATCAGTGTGTGTGTGTGTGTATTAAGTTTGGCCGGATGTATGGAGCGTGGTCAGGGATTATGAGTGGGAAGAAGAGGTATGTGGATTTTAATCCCCTCTTTCACATCAGGATAATGCAATCCCCCGGAAAGCACGAGTTAACAGTATTGTGGTGTTTTGGCACTACTTTAAGGTTCTTTAGCCACTTTCCCCCTCTCACATCTTGTGATTACTACTGAGTGTTTCACATTTTCTGGGTGAATAACAGAGCCGATTAGCTGTTCAGTCTTAGTAGTGCCTCAGACACTTTGTCCAGCAGGGGGAGACAAAGATTAAGGCTGTAAAGTTTGTAAGTGGGCCCAGAGTATGTAAATGTGGAGTGATAAAACAAATAAACAGTTACAGACACATACATTGAATGAGTGAGACAGAGACAGGGAGAGCCTACCTTTGCTGATCTGCACAAAGGCCATAATGATGATAAGCCCCCAGGCCAGTAGCTTGCGATTATGGCAGCCACCCGCACCTCTCTGATTCAGGTTGAGTTAAATGTGGAAGACACATTTCAGTGGAATGCATTCAGTTGTACAACTGACTAGGTATCCCCCTTTCCCAGTAGTGAAGACACCCTGAACACGTGTGGCCCAGCGTACACTGGAGCAGTTCACCCATGTCAGCATAACTGTGAGGAAGGGAGGAAAAGAGTCTCACAAAATAGCATTCAGCAACACATCACACGTTGCCTACAGTAACATTATACTAGATTGGGTAATATGGGAGTAATTCTGAGAAAGAGAGAACAAAACTGACATTTAAAAAATATACCTCAAATCTTTATTGTCCATGTTACAGACAACGGAAATGTGTCTTCTGCTCGTTCTCAGAGCGCACTCGTTTACCTGGACTGTTTTTATTTCTGACTGTTGGGTGATCTTCTGGTAGATAATTGCAAGAATGACCTCTGATGCTGTAGTTCTCTGAGGGACTCACGTAGACAGACGGAGGGAGGCCACTCTCTGGGGGGGGGGGGAGCAGGAGGGCAAGTGTGGCTGCAGGACGTAGTTGGAAGGTGAGGATGATTACAGCCTGGTTGGTGGGGTAGATCACAGTGGGTGGACAGACTAGAATTGTTTAATGTCATCCCATTTCCCAAGTAAAATGCTCACWAACAGGGATGTAAATACATTTGTGCACAGAATTTAAGTGAAATAAGCTTTTTGTGCATATGGAAMATTTCTSAGATCTTTTATTTCAGCTCATGAAACCAACACTTTACATGTTGCGTTTATATTTTTGTTCAGTATACTTCTTCACAAGAATGAGTAAATAGCATTATAAATGACAAWATGTTCAGAATTGAATGTATCTGACCGGCCCTTTGGCCACAAAGTCCCCCAGGAGGTAAGCTCTCAGACTCAGACTGCAAAAGTCCTTCTAAAAGATTAGCTCTACATGCAGAGAGAATGGTTGTCRTTGTGAAGTTTCTGATTCTACAGCTATCCAGTAAAGATCTTGGTTTTCCCCCAAAATAGACCCACCGGTCTAGCCCAGGGCTTTCCAACTCCGGCACCTCTCTGATTCAGAGGGGTTGGGTTAAATGCGGAAGACACATTTCAGTTGAATACATTCAGTTGGACAACTGACTAGGTGCCCCCCTTTCCTTGAAGAGCTACTGCTCTACAGGGGGTAGCTCTCCAGGAACAGGGTGAGCGAGCCCTGGTGTAGCCTATTTTATAGAACTGGGTGAGGTTATTATCTTGTCTCGGTGCAGGAGATTTGCAACATGCTTCTTGTGAATGGTGCGGCCTTGGCCACTATGCTGATCCATGCTGATGATGTGAAGTACAGCCGCTACACAGGCCAAGCATTAGTGAGATTACGTTTCATCTACTTTCTCTGTATGTGGGTGGGGTGGCTGCCGCTCTGTGACAGCCATTTAGAACAAATCCACATACTGGTGAAATAGACACGACTCATACGAGCACATAATGCATTATGTTGGGCCCTTTCTTGCTRTCCGAAGGATGTAGTCTGGACCGTAAAGAAAAAAGACTGTAAAAAGAGGTTTTGAAGATATTGTTCAGATCAGCTGTGAAATGAGCACTGTTAACTGTGCAATCTGTGAAAGGTTCTTTACTCTGCTAGGTTCTGCAACAACAACAAAATCCATGTCAGGTTGGATCTCAGGTGGTCACACGAAGATTGAGRAAGTCATTATAGATAGGATAAAAGATGAGCATAATGATTTACCCACAATAATTCCACATGCGCTGACAAAGCCAATCTCTTTCTTCAGGGCCACTCTTCCCAAGCTCTCTTTACTGGATTACGAGGAAGGGGTATCCCCGTCTGCCGATGTGTTGCCCCGCTGCCTAGGACCGTCGGTCATCCAAGATTACTGTTGTTGGATGAAATGCGCAGCTGCGGTATGACCTAGGTCAGTTTCATGTTACTTGCACTAATGGAGAAAAAAAAATGTTTATGTGGGTCTATAGCAAAACAATAAAAGTCATAGCTCCTGAACTACTAAACACACATTTCCAAATGGCAAGTGTCAGGTTATTCTCTATATTCAACTAATATAAGGCGTTCAGACGTGCCTTAACGTAGCGTTTTCCTGCCAGTCAGATAGTGTGTGGATTACACTGAGATTACTGCTATTATTAAAATCTACATCACTTCATAAATAAGGACTGCAACCAGCTAGCCCAGCTCCAACTAGCAGAAATAGGCCGCTGAAGACAATATTGTACGCCTACTGTACACACCGGCTGGTGCACATCGAAAATAACAATGGTAGGCTGGCAATGGCAAGCAATTTACAGTATCCGTAAACTACTTATTTCCAAGAACGCTTGTGCCAGATCAATATAACTTGCCTATGACAAGTTTGTTTTCATTTGTCCCAAAGTGATTTGATTTGTTTAAAACATGTATGCATTATATAGCCTAGTTATGAGTGCGATTCAGATTGGATGTTAACAATATAGCCTATGCCATTGCAATCTGACAGCCTCCAATTAAAAGAATCGACAGAGTGATTGACCCACCTCATCATTCTCCGAGTTGCCGYGATTTTTAAAATGAAGAATCTCCAGCATCCTGTTGTCAAGCACACTCGACAGCTGTTTTTTCTGGCTAAATGAAAAATGTAACACCATTTGCTTGAAATGCTAATTTCGAACCAATCAACATGGCCGGGGTGTCAATGTATTATTTTACTGTAAGAATATGTCGGTATTAACTCAATTCAATTTAATAATTTTGGTTTCTATTAGTTTGGGGAAATTCAAGCGAAAGTAGAATGATAGAAAGTATTCCAATAAATGAAATAGGAGGGGATTAAGTAGCCATCACATTATAGCACTAACACTGAATAATGCCAGTGTTATCTTGTGAGTTGTCTKGAAACTAGACTGATCTAAGAGACAAAACAGGTTCCTCTAAAACAGACAACATGGAGTCAACCATGTCTTCTGGGTGGAGGCTACATATTACTCAACTAGAACGCCACAGCTAGCGGTTTGTTTTTCTCATAACAGGAGCCACTCAGTCATCACAAAACTCTTGCAAAAAACCTTATTACGGTCACACACAAACAGAGACAAACATTAAACACGGACTTTGAGTTGGTAAAAAAAAACATGCATCTTATACATGTCATTCTGCCATAATGACACTGATCATGCATGCACACATTGCGTACACGCACCGAGTGATTACGGACATTTTCAATCTCTCCCTATCCCAGTCTGCTGTCCTCACTTGCTTCAAGATTTCAAGAGCACAGATAGATATTTCACCTTGTAGAATATATAAACTCAGCAAAAAAAGAAACATCCCTTTTTCATGACCCTATCTTTCAAAGATAATTTGTGAAAATCAAAGTAACCACAGATCTTCATTGTAAAGGGTTTAAACACTGTTTCCCATGCTTGTTCAATGAACCATAAACAATTACTGAACATGCACCTGTGGAACGGTCGTTAAGACACTAACAGTTTACAGACAGTAGGCAATTAAGGTCACAGTTATGAAAACGTAGGACACTAAAGAGGCCTTTCTACTGACTCTGAAAAACACCAAAAGAAAGATGCCCAGGGTCCCTGCTGGGACTAACTGTAAGGGCAATAGTAAAGGACTTACATGTGTTCCATATATATACTGTATTTTACAGGAGAAGGTCAATTTGGGAAATGTATAAGTTTCCAGTAACAAATTTGAAACAGGAAAGCCTAACAGCCRCATGCTGCAAGGAGGCATGAGGACTGCAGATGTGGCCAGGGCAATAAATTGCAATGTCCGTACTGAGACGCCTAAGACAGCGCTACAGGGAGACAGGACGGACACCTGATCGTCCTCGCAGTGGCAGACCACGTGTAACAAGAACTGCACAGGATCGGTACATCTGAACATTACACCTGCAGGACAGGTACAGGATGGCAGCAACAACTGCCCGAGTTACACCAGGAACGCACAATCCCTCCATCAGTGCTCAGACTGTCCACAATAGGCTGAACTGAGGGCTTGTAGGCCTGTTGTCTGGTGAGGACCTGCCTTACATCACCGGCAACGTCGCCTATGGGCACAAACCTACCGCCACTGGACTGGCAAAAAGTGCTCTTCACTGGCGAGTCGCGGTTTTGTCTCACCAGTGGTGATGGTCGGATTTGTGTTTATCGTCGAAGTAATGAGCATTACACCGAGGCCTGTACTCTGTTGTCATTGCAGGCAATCTCAATGCTGTGCGTTACGGGGAAGTCATCCTCCTCCCTCATGTGGTACCCTTCCTGCAGGCTCATCCTGACATGACCCACCAGCATGACAATGACACCAGCCATACTGCTCGTGATTTCCTGCAAGACAGGAATGTCAGTGTTCTGCCATAGCCAGCGAAGAGCCCGGATCTCAATCCTATTGAGCACGTCTGGGCCCTGTTGGATCGGAGTGTGAGGACTAGGGCCATTCCCCCCAGAAATGTCTGGGAACTTGCAAGTGGAAGAGTGGGGTAACATCTCACAGCAAGAACTGTCAAATCTGATGCAGTCCATGAGGAGATGCACTGCAGTAATTAATGCAGCTGATGGCCACACCAGATACGGATTGTTACTTTTGATTTTGAACCCCCCCCCCTTGTTCAGGGACACATTATTCAATTTCTGTTAGTCACATGTCTGTGGAACTTGTTCAGTTTGTCTCAGTTGTTGAATCTTATGTTCATACAAATATGTGCACGTTAAGTTTGCTGAAAATAAACGCAGTTGACAGTGAGGACGTTTCTTTTTTTTTTTGCAGAGTTTATATTAGCGACCTTTCGGTTACCATAGCTCTAACCGCTAGGCTACCTACTGCCCTTTTGATAGGTTTACCTCAATGCACAATACATTCAATGCCAATATGGCATCCTGCCCTCTTCTACTGGACACTACACAAATCAGTAGATCATTCACTGGTGTAGTCTGTTGAGAAGACACTTTAGGATGAGGATATATTTTATAGACATACATTTGTGTACAAGCGTGCATTCAAGTTTGAAATTCCAAATAGCTTTTGATATATGCTTGGCAATGGAATAGGGACCTTGTCACAGCCTGMCATTTTACTCATGGAGGGGACATACTTAGTAAGTCAATGAAAGAAGCACATACAAACGGTGCAGAGCAGCTAATATCTAGTAGTATTGTCTTTATTGTCTTAACATGGCTCAGACAAAAACAAAAAATGGACACCCGAAAAACATACATCCTGAAAAGCCCGTCTCCTACACCCTGCAGTATCGGAGTTGTAACCAGGTAAGTGTTGAGTGACAATTTAGAGCCATCTCATCCGAGTTGTAGCTTGGAATGTGTGCTCAGGGGACCTAGACCAAATAAATACTTGTTATTTTTCAGTTACTTGAGGTACGCTTGATTTAGCTTGCTCAGCATGCCAGAGTTCACGTTTTTGAGACAATTCCATTGGCACTTAAAGTATTTGAATGAAAACAAGTACATGTTTGACCCAGGTGTGGTTGTCAGTAAGGCTGAGGTCCTGTTGGCAAGTCTGTGTGACTGCGATGCCAGGTGACTGACTGAAACAATATAAAAAAACAAAAAACAATTTAAAAAAAACAGATTCTCTTCAAAGCGAGGACGGATGACGACCCACGTAGACAGAAAAGGCTGAGTCTATGAGATCCACTCTCTAAAGATATCTTAACTGCCTGCTATACAAGTAACTTAATCTCAGTAAACATTGTATTTGAATGATAGTCCATGCCTGAAACTGACTCCTCTTAATAACACTGTAAAATAGACTCAAAATCAGTCCCATCTAAACCATTGATTGGATTCTCATTTGCAGATCTAAAGCGTCACCATGATCCTGGTCCATATGTTTCATGGTATGAGCAGGCTCATTATTACAGGCCAATTAGTTAAATGCTGGACATTGAGAGAAACTACCTGCACTTCATTAGCAACAAAGTGCCTGTTTAATTGTGTCTGTATATATGTGTGTATATATGCGAGTATGAGTGTGTGTGCGAGGTCATCACAGGCCGATGGTGTAGGATCTTCCTGCTGGGTTGTGGATAGCGGAGCACGAGGGCTCTGTCACGGCCCACTCATACCACACCTTCTTCCCATTGTTACACCTCCAGAACCTCACTACGACATCATCATCCCGCGTCACAGGGATCGGTTGCTGCAGGTGGAAGAAACAGGTCAACACACTACATTCTTTTGGGTAATAAAAATGTGCTAAATGTAAAGTATACATTTTACACGACAGTCAACTTACTTTGAGAGGGAACAGGATGGGGAACCAGGAGAACATTCCGGGAGAGTGGGTCTCCGGCTTGATACCTTGACCAGACAAACACACACATTAATGTTAACGATATCCATCCATCTTATACTTCAAAACATCACCATTCCCACTTTTGGTACTTACTGAGTGTGACGTCTCCGTAGAGAGTGGTCTCAAAGTATCCAGCAAAGCCATGCAGCACCGTGTTACATCCCACAGAGAATCTAAGGCACTGGTACCTATTGTTGTTCATATCTAAAAAGKAAAGGAAAGTACATTTATTACATATCTTGTGTGATCGTTACCCGGTGTTAGCTAGGGTGTGTGTATTACCTATGGTGGGATGTGGAGGGTTGGTGTGTAAGCTTTAGCCATGCAAGGGGGTTTGACGCGTCTGTTACCTGTGGTGGGGTGTACAAAGGTGAAGCAGGCTTTGGGCTCAGCCAGCTGGTGGAAGTTGTGGAGTCTGACGACATAGGGGGTCTCAAAGTGGCACTCGGGGTCCTTGTCTCGCTCCCTGCACCCCCTGACCTCATTATACAGCTTGGAAGAGGAGAGGGGGGCCAGGAAAGAGGTGTAGGAACAGGGGATGCTAACCCCACCATCTGAGGAACGAGATAAATCGGGACAAGTTTGGATGAGAGAGGGTATAGGCAAAAAAGTGCTTTGAATGACATATCGTCACTGTCTGGTGAAAACCTCTCATCTCCAAAACAGAAACTTTTCAGTAAAAGTTCATATTTCCCCATTAACGAATGTACAATGACATTTCAGAAGCAATGTTTTAATCAACTTTGTTGGTCCTAGTCATGTAATGTTCCGAGTACAATGAGTGGAGTTACGGCTTACGAGGTTGTCACCCAACAGCGAAGAGATGGCCCTTTCACAGCTCTTTAGTAAGTAGTGTGACATTTCAATATCAACGAGGTGCACTGCAGAAGTGTAATATTTACACCTACCTTTGAGAAAGTGCTGTGCTCCATCTAGACACTCCGGGGAGAGCTCGTTGTCCCCGAAGGACCCGAGCAGCTCGCTGACGATGATGTCCGCCTTCTCAGGTGCCGCCCACTCCCTCATGTCACACGACACCACGGTGACCTGATCGCCCCACTCCTCAAACTTCCAGTTCTCAAGCCTGGGGATAGAGTGGCAGGATCAGTCTCACAGACAGATAGAGGGTGGAGCTCAATGGAGATTAACGTTGCCAACCGTCCCATTATAGTCTTGTAATTTACCTGCCAGAAAGTATTAACCCTTACCGGGAGATTACTCGTAATACATTAATTAAATAGTTTCATTAATGTAATCATGTTGAATGAGTTCTATAATCTCCTTGAATGAGGTTGGTGAACAATGGAAACCCCATTAGAGGGTCAGAGAGTTCACTCACGTGACAACAGCGTTGGGGTTCTTTTCCACAGCGTAGATACGGAGCTTCCTGTCAGCCTGCTTGGCAGCACGCAGGGAGGCGTTGACCAGAGGACCTCTCCCAGCCCCCAGCACCATCAAAACTCTAAGGTCACAGAGCATACATACTGTTACGYAGCAGATACAGAGGGGGAAGGTCATTGTCAGGAGAATAAATACTAAGAGAGATGACAGACAGGTAGGTGTTGGAGCTACTCACTGTGTATTGGTCGCCTTCTGCTCCTCCGGAACTCTGTCGAGCAGACACTTGTACACAGCCTGCAGAAATATCAGGAGAACCCAATCAGTACTTCATTATATTACCCTACCAGCCACAGCACCATTGCTAGATGTTACAGTGTATTAGAATGGGAAGACATCTGTATCAAAGGCTCCTTACCTGCTGGTACTGGGAGTATTTGATGGGATCCTTCTCGAACACTTCATAGGTCTGAGACTCCAGATTGTCCATGAGGGGCTAATGGGAAGAGAACAATTAGAGACAAAGAATCCAATGCATACACACAAAATATAATAGGGGTGGGAATTGCCAGGGACCTCACGATACTTCGGTGCCGATATGATATGTATTGCGATTCTATAAGTTTTGTGATGCGATACTGCGATTTGATGTTACAAACATATTGCACTCTGTATGTCTGCTACTTAGATGGGAAAATTAGTTTTGATCAGTCAGGGAAATATGTGCTGAAAAAGTTGGCTCACTAGTTAAAAAAAAGACTGAGAACAAGCTATAGGATGAAAAATAACAGCGTTTTGGCACAGGTACAGCCAACTACCTAAAAATATTTTTGACTTGGCGTCAAAGTAACAATATAATATTGTCCAAAATTGACAAACTATCAATTCCCCGCCCATCACTACAATATGCAGTACCRGTCAARAGTTTGGACACACCTACTCATTCCAGGKTYTTTYTTTWTTWTTASTATTTTCTACATTGTAAAATAATAGTGAAGACATCAAAACTATGAAATAACACATATGGAATCATGTAGTAACCAAAAAAGYGTTAAACAAATCAAAATATATTTAATATTCGAGGTTCTACAAAGTAGACACCCTTTACCTAGATGACATCTTTGCACACTCTTGGCATTATTTATTTCATCGTTTTGATGTYGTCACGATTATTCYWGAATGTAGAAAATAGTAAAAAATAAAGAAMAACCCTGGAATGAGTAGGTGTGTCCAAACTTTTGACTGGTACTGTAGGTATGACTATTTGCAAACCTCAACACACATACCTGGAGAGGAGACTGTAGGTAATCCTCATAACCCTTGGCGAACAGTTCATAGGCATTGGGGACAGGGCGGTTCTGGTTGAGGTATTCAAGGTATTGCAGGTAGGAGCGGAAGTCCTTCTCACTGTGACGACTGGTGCCAGTGAAGATGAACTGGGCCTCAAGCTGGGAGACGAGAAAATGTTTTGTAAAATACATAATCAAGGACAGAGTGAAGACAAAATACTTTCATTTGCTATACCAATTGCCGTAGCCTAGAATTTACAGTACCTTGAAGAGACGGAAGATGATTTTCTGGTGGGGTTTTGAAAGGACTGGGAACCCTTTCTTATTGGTCAAAAAGATGCTGGTGGGAAGAACGGCTGCTTTGATTGGCTCCCCAAGCCACTTGTCAATCACAGCGTCGGAGGGCATGTTTTCTCCAACCTCAATGGCTTCAGCAAAAGGAAGGGAAGATAAATCAGGAACAATTACTTATCAGTTACTTATCAAAACAATTACTTATCAGTTTGTCAACACCACCCCAACATGTTTCCCCGTCTTGCTCCCTTACCTAAACAGATTCTCTTGTTGTAGTCACACAGAGTTCTGAATGAATGCCACCTGAAAAAGGAAAAACCAAAGGTACATTTATAACTAAAACAAAAAAAAATCTGCAGGCCCTGGTCACAGCACAAYACTTACCAGGCCCAGGTCTTCTCGTCATCACTGCCATCATCTGTGTGTTTCGTAGGCTCGTTCTCGATGATGTCATCACGCATGTCGTCAGCGGAAATCAGGGGGACCCGGATCCAAAACTGATACGAAACAATCCAGTTGCTTAGTTTTAAGTTAACCGATTTACCTTAACATTGCCCGTCACAATACAAGTCAAGGATTAAGAATGAGTTATAATTTGTATATGCTATAGATAGAGAATGTYTGAGTGCTGTAGTCACCATGCAGGAGTGGTGTCCCGTCTGGATGTGGTTGAGCAGCACGCGGGCCAGGTTGGCACAGTGAGGGCCCTTCAGAGGGACCATGAAGGCTGGCAGACCCAGATATGCTGAGAAGTTCAGCTCCTGTACCAGGGCCTGAGACAGGACAGAGGGATGGCAGGACAGAGCAACAATTCAACTTGTAGCTAAGAGGTTTAAAACTTTCTGCTTGAACTTTTCTTAGTTCACGAACAAGGCCGGGGGTGTATTCACTAAACCAAACGGAAGAAAAAAATGGGGAGGGATCCAATAATTCCCCCCCAAAAGAAGCAGTCGTTCTCATTGCAAAAAGTTATTTGGGGAAATGTTTTGCAACTGTTTGCTACGTTGGAAGTTAATGAACACACCCAAAGTCTGTCCAACTCACCGCTTCTGAATTCCTGCGTTCTGTCTCCACCTCTGAGTCGGTCTCGATCCATGGAGAAAGCTTTCCAACAACCAGAGTGTTCCAGTCTGGGTAAGGAAGAAGTGAAATTCAATATCCGGATACTTAATTAAATATACATACTATAGAGCCATTTAGATGGCCCTGTAAGTAGATGCTCCTGTGCATGAGAATGAACTGTCTACCATTGATGTCAGTATGAATACAGGTAGCCTCCTCACCTCTCCCACAGAGCAGAAGGTCAGAGCGCGTATGTGCTCCTGATCGGACTTTGGCGGGGTCCAACTCAAACTCCCTCCTGAACCTCGGGTGGAAGAGGGGCATGCACAGGAAGTCAAACCTGAAAGAGAAAGTGACAGATGGGACACATTAGTTGACACTTGATCTAACGTTAGTTTAGTTTATTAGGATCCCCATTAGTTACTGCACATGCAGCAGCTACTTTTCCTGGGRTCCACATAAAACATACAAATACATGAAAGTACAGAACAGTTATAGACAATAACATAAGATATTATATTAAAATTCAATYAAAATAAAACTTGTTGAAAAGACAAATTACAGTTGAAGTCAGAAGTTTACATACACTTAGGTTGGAGTCATTAAAACTYGTTTTTCAMCCACTCCAAAAATGTCTTGTTAMCAAACTATAGTTTTGGCAAGTCAGTTAGGACATCTACTTTGTGCATGACAAGTCATTTTTCCAACAATTGTTTACAGACAGATTATTTCACTGTRTCACAATTCCAGTGGGTCAGAAGTATACATACACTAATTTGACTGTGCCTTTATACAGCTTGGAAAATCCAGAAAATGATGTTATGGCTTTAGAAGCTTCTGATAGGCTAATTGACATCATTTCAGTCAATTGGAGGTGTACCTGTGGATGTATTTCAAGGCCTACCTTCAAACTCAGTGCCTCTTTSCTTGACATCATGGGAAAAYCAAAATAAACCAGTCAAGACCYCAGAAAAAACAATGTAGACCTCAAGTCTGGTTCATCCTTGGGMGCAATTTCCAAATGCCTGGAAGGAGACACGTCTCCTAGACTTCGGTGCGAAAAGTGCAAATAAATCCCAGAACAACAGCAAAGGACCATGTGAAGATGCTGGAGGAAACCGGTACAAAAGTATCTATATCCACAGTAAAACGAATCCTATATCGACATAACCTGAATGGCCGCTCAGCAAGGAAGAAGCCACTGCTCCAAAACCACCATAAAAAAGCAAGACTACAATTTGCAACTGCACATGGGGACAAAGACAGCACTTTTTGGAGAAATGTCCTCTGGTCTGATGAAACAAAAATACAACTGTTTGGCAATAATGACCATCRTTATGTTTGGAGCAAAAAGGGGGRGGCTGCAAGCCGAAGAACACCATCCCAACCRCGAAGCACGGGGTGGCAGCTTCATGTTGTGGGGGTGCTTTGCTGCAGGAGGGACTGGTGCACTTCACAAAATAGATGGCATCATGAGGATGGAAAATTATGTGGATATATTGAAGCAACATCTCATGACATCAGTCAGGAAGTTAAAGCTTGGTCACAAATGGGTCTTCCAAATGGACAATGACCCCAAGCATACTTCCAAAGTTGTGGCAAAATGGCTTAAGGACAACAAAGTCAAGGTATTGGAGTGGCCATYACAAATCGATGACCTCAATCCCATAGAAAATGTGTGGGCATAACTGAAAAAGCGTGTGCGAGCAAGGAGGCCTATAAACCTGACTCAGTTACACCAGCTCGGTCAGGAGGAATGGGCCAAAATTCACCCAACTTATTGTGGGWWGCTTGTGGAAGGCTACCYRAAACGTTTGACCCAAGTTMAACAATTTAAAGGCAATGCTACCAAATACTAATTGAGTGTATGTAAACTTCTGACACACTGGGAATGCGATGAAAGAAATAAAAGCAGCAATAAATCATTCTCTCTATTATTCTGACATTTCACATTCTTACAATAAAGTGGTGATCCYAACTGACCTAAGACAGGGAATTGTTTACTAGGATTAAATGTTAGGAATTGTGAAAAACKAAGTTTAAAAATATTTGGCTAAGGTGTATGTAAACTTCCGACTTCAACTGTATATTTACACAATTAATATACAGKATCAGTCAAAAGTTTGGACACACCTACTCACTCAAGGGTTTCTCATCCAAGAGTGTGTAAAGCTGTCATCAAGTCAAAGGGTGGCTACTTTGAAGAATCTCAAATCTCAAATATATTTTGTTTTGTTTAACACTTCTTTTGGTTACTACATGATTCAATGTGTTATTTCATAGTTTTGATGTCTTCACTATTATTTTACAATGTAGAAAATAGTAAAAATAAAGAAAAACCCTGGAATGAATAGGTGTCCAAACGTTTGACTAGTACTGTAGATACACATACGCATATATACAGTACAGTTAAAGTAGATATTTAGAAAGAGGAGAGACACTGATACAAGATGTTGTTTTAAAGCTAAACGTGCTTTTTGCCTGAGTAACCTCTGGTGGCAGAGCAATCCATGACGATATGGCTCTATACATWACTGAACGAAATATTAAATCGGTTTTTGGTTTAGGGACAGTGAAGAAACCCATAGTGGCGGGGTCTGTTTGAAATGTACGCAAACATATTACTCGACGTAGGCATTTTCAACACAGAGATGTTTATTAAAAAGACTCGAAGWGAAGTAGTCAATTTCTCCTCAACCATGAATGACTATCATGCGTGTTGTTGTTAGTTCTTTGTGTGCAGTTAATATGGGCAAGGCATGCTGCTTTGTTTTGAGCCAGCTGCGGCTTTACACGGACTTTCTTTGCTGCACCTGACYATTACTGGACAGTAATCAAGATGATACAAAATTAGAGCCTGAACAACTAGTACARTTGATCTCTGTGTCAAAAAATATTTGTATAAACATACATACCTCGCCCTATCTTTACAACAACTTAGTCAATGACTTGATAATGATAACTGACCATTGAAATAACTTGACGCTCTTGCATGAAGTTGACTGTAGCTAGGCATATTGCTGTAGCTACAAACGTTTAAGGTTATTTACTTGGATAATATATTCAAGTAAAGTCATGACTCCACTGTCAAATGTATTCTCATAAAATCATATTGAGGTCGTGGTAAGGAGGATCATCTCGTTGTTAGCCATTGTGATGGTGCACGTGGTAATTCACCGTCACCGGCAAATTCGCCTAGCTAGCGAGCTACATCACATGCAGAAATGAAGCCGAATGGTATATACTAGCCTTGTCGGCTCCTGTATTGACCACCTCCCCCCAAATAATTGCTGGAGCGAAACAGTTTACTTACCCAAGTTTAGCCACCGCCGCAAGTGTGTCAGCAACCTCGGGCACACAACTCAAATCTCTCCCGCAGGACACCCTGCCTCCTGTGCTGTGGGACGCCATCGTCAGCCGAGTGAATGGGAAAGAAGAGAGTTGCAGTTTAGTAAAAGGAAACTGACGCCATTTTGGCTCGGGTCATGTATTTGCTATCATTGGAGCTGAGAGTCAAAATGACTTCCTCTGGAATGCAGTTTCACACGTTTCGAGAACTGTCGCGATAYTTGCACGTCCAGTGAGATTATGGTAGTTTGAGGCTGTTGTTCGAAAAACACTTGGGATCATCTTGATCATGTACGCTGCGTTCAAAATAATTGGGAACTCGGCAATCTCCAACTTCAGTGCGTTCAACACAACTGGGAATTCGGAAAAAAAGCTAGCTCCAAGCGGAAAAATCTTTTGAATGGTCATCAAATTCGGGAATCTTTTTATTTAACCTTTCTTTAACAAAGCAAGTCAGTCCCCCCCCCCCCTTATTATTTACAATGATGGCATAACACACACCTAACCCAGACGACGCTGGTTCAATTGTGCTCCGCCCTATGGGACTCCCAATCACGGCCAGTTGTGATACAGCCTGGAATCGAACCAGGGTCTGTAGTGACACCTCTTGATCTATGATGCAGTACCTTAGACCCCTGCGCCACTCTGGCCTCCTTCTAGAGAGCAGACCAATGACTGTATATATGAGTTCCCATGCCGCGTTCAAAAGAACTGGGAGCTCTGAAAAATACAAGGTCAGATCATGACATCAGTGATCTTCAGGTTGGTAAGTTGGACATCTAGAATGAGGCCAGAGTTCCTGAGTTGGAATTCTGAGTTGGAAGATCGTTTAAATTATTTTTCCCGGTCTGAGTTGTTTCCAGGTGATTTGAACGAACTGAAGACGGAAGTCAGAGATTTCCCAGTTCCGAGTTCCCAGTTGTTTTGAACGTGGCACCAGTTGTCTTGAAAGCACCAATAGAGGGGTTGGCTGACAATATCACGAAAATTATGGCAGGCTTCAATAGAGCTAAAGGAAGTGGCCTTGTTCRAGAGGATCAAAACTGCAATGTGTCATGGATAAATTGTGACTGACTGACTGATCTACAAATAATAATGAGTCCTTATTTATGATACAAGGTGATTTGTAGATCAGTCAGCATGCAGTCGTTTTGATGCTTTCAAACATGGCCGGTGTGTTGTTGTGATTCTGGATGGAAATGTAGCTAGCAACAATGACAATAATTAGTTGATGTTGCTGTACGTGATCCAACACGTTCATAAAAGCGTAGTCAACAGAAGTCCAATGGCACTTCTGATAATCAAAGCAACTAGATCCCATGCATTTCACTGACTGGTCACAGTGCATTTGACTGACAGCTCACAGTGATCACTAGTTTTATTCCACCTTTGAAATGTAAAATTACATTTATTGTGTTAGTGTGTTGAATGGATAAATGGTGCTGGAGGGAATAGCAGCCGTTTTACAGGCTCCTGACCAATTGTGCAATTTTTTGTGTTTTTCTTCTTCTTAAAGTTTTTTGTAATGTTTCCGCCATCACTTCCTATGACTGAAAAGAGCTTCTGGACATCAGAACAGAGATCACTAACCTCAATTTGTATGAGGATTTCTACTTCATGAGTTCGGAGGCGGAAGATATATTGCTCATCCTGGACATGGCCCAAATCCCCGATACAGTAATCCCTCGTTTATCGGGGGGTTACGTTCCGAAAATGACCCGCGATAAGTGAAATCTGCGAATAGAAACTTTTTTTTTTTTTTTACAAATTAGAAACTATCCTGTATACAAATACAGTGACTCACGTGTAGGCCGTTTCACTGCTCTTCAGACTGGGCCGCTGCATCCTGACTGCGCTCTGCAGTGTTCTCTTCTTCTGAAGCCCGCGGTGCAGGTGTTGTTTTCGGGAGAGAAGAACATAGTGATAGGCAGCTGTTGTCGCTCTTTTTTCTTCTTTGCAAAAAGACCTTGTACACCGACATGCCACCATCGATTACGTTGGAGAACTGTAATGAACGGCTCATCAAAGGTCCCATTCCTCAGCTACTCGCTTAAGTTCAGTGGCCATTTCGCACATGGTTGCTAAGCGACCAAGCGTTAGTCCTTCCTCCTCATCTCTCGTGTCCTCTTCCTCCTCTCTCTTCATCGTCGCTTTGTGCTTTGTCATTTCTGCCAGCCTCTGCATCGGTCAGCGGCTGTGCGTCTTTTATGTACGTACACATAACTGCACGAGACGACAAAAATGATAGCACAAATTCGTAGAATGTTTTGATACAAGAAGCGGAGTGAGTTTTTAGCGAATCAGAATGCAGAGACAATGCACCAAAAAAAAAAAAATGCAATTATGAAAATCCGCGAATATGCGAATCCGCGATAAGTGAACCGCGAAGTGGCGAGGGATCACTGTACTCGAAAAGAAGAGGCGGCATTACAGAGGCCGGCGTGCGTGATACCTGATGAGACTTCGTCGGCGAGTTGATAAAACCGCTTTTGCACTCCAATCTATTGGCGAACGTGCAATCACTGGAGAATAAACTGGACGAACTCCGTTCGAGACTATCCTATCAATGTGATCTGAAGACTGTAATATCCTATGTTTCTCCAATTCGTGGCTGAACAAGGACATGGAAATATACATATTTTCTATACATCGGCAGGACAGAACGGCAGGGGTGTTCAGGGGTGGTGGTGTGTGTCTCTTTGTTACCAAACAGCTGTTGCTCGATCTCTAAAATTAAGGAAGTATGTGGAAATTCTATCTTTAACTAATAATGAGGAGAGGCAAAATCAATGATCATCAAGGTATTACTTTTATTAAAAACAGATATAATAAGGAGGCTGGTCGCCCCCACCCACACAGGTGAAATGGAGTGAGAGCCTCCTGTACAATGAGTACAGGATCATTTATATAGTCCAGCTACCCCATGCAAGCATCTGCAAAACACGTGACCCTATGTAGGTGTATGTGTGTGTGAGGGGGTGAAAAGGTTGCCTCAGTCTGTTGCAACTGAGTGAGGAAGTCACTCCAGACATACTTCCTGTAACAGTAGCTCAACGGTTCCCCCAAGTTGGGCAAGCAAGTGCCTTTGACTGTCAGCCCAGATATGTATTGGTCGTACTGGTAAACACACACACACACACACACACACACAACACACACACAACACACACACACACACACACACACACACACCCACAACACACACACACACACACACACACACACACACACACACACACACACACACACACACACTCACACACACAACCCCCTAAAGATCATACACACACACAACACATGAATCTGTGGCCCAGAAGCAGGCTCCAAACAGAACAATAGCTTTATCATTAGTGTGCAGGATATAATCTTTACTCTGTCTCCAGTTAACTTAAGAGGAACCAGTGAGTTTCTGTCAAGTCTTGGCTCAGTGCCCAGACATCATAGGGTCATTCTACACACAGAAAGAACAGTTAGAACAGCCCTCACAGAAGTCTCGAGGTTCTGCTTGCCTGAGTTAGAATTCCTCCCGATAAGCTGTAGACCATACTATTTATCAAGAGAGTTTTCATAAATATATTTTTTGTAGCTGTCCATTTACCATAACAAACCAATGCTGGCGCTAAGACCGTACACAACGTGCTGTATARGGCCATAAGCAAACAAGAAAATGCTTACCCAGAGGCGGCGCTCCTAGTGGCCAGTGATTTTAATGCAGGAAGATTTAAATCCTTTTTACCAATTTTAAGGCAACTAAAAGCAAAAACTCTAGATCACCTGAACTCCACACACAAAGACACATACAAAGTCCTCCATTTGGCAAATCTGACCATAACTCTATCCTCCTGATTCCTGCTTACAAGCAAAACAGGAAGTACCAGTGACACACTCGATACAGAAGTGGTTCGATGAAGTGGACGGTAAGCCACAGGACTGTTTCGCTAGCACAGACTGGAATATGTTCCGGGATTCATTCAATGGCATTGAGGAGTTTACCACATCAGTCACTAGCTTCATTAATAAGTGCATTAACAATGTCGTCCCCACATTGACCATATGTACATATCCCAACCAGAAGCCATAAATTACAGGCAACATCTGCACTGGGCTAAAGGCTAGAGCTGCCACTTTCAAAGAGCAGGACACTAATCCAGACGCTTATAAGAAATCCCCCTACACCCTACACCCTCCAATGAAACCATCAAACAGGCAAAGCGTCAATACAGAACCAAGATCGAATCCTACTACACCGGCTCTGACGCTCGTCGGATGTGGCAGGGCTTGTAAACTATGATGGATTACAAAGGGAAGCCCAGCTGCGGGCTGCCCAGTAACGCGARTCTACCAGATGAGCTAAATTCCTTCTATGCTCGCGTTGAGGCAAGTAACACTGAACCATGCATGAGAGCACCAGCTGTTCTGGATGACTGTGTGAACGCACTCTCAGTAGCCAACGTGAGTAAGACTTATAAACAGCTTAACATTAACAAGGCTGCAGGGCCAGTGGTGGAAAAAAATACCCAATTGTCATATTTGAGTAAAAGTAAAGATACCTTAACAGAAAATGACTTAAGTAAAAGTGAAAGTCACTAAGTAAAATATTATTTGATAAAAGTCTAAAAGTATTTGGTTTTAAATATAGGTAATTGCTAAAATATAGTTAGTAAAAGTATAAATAATTTCAAATTCCTTATATTAAGCAAACCAGACGGCACCATTTTCTTGTTTAATTAAAATATACGGATAGCCRGGGGCACACTCCAACACTCAGACACAATTTACAAACAAAGCATGTGTRTTTAGTGATAAGTGCGTGAATTGAACCATTTTCCTGTCTTGCTAAGCATAGAAAATGTAACGAGTACTTTTGGGAAAATGTATAGAGTAAAAAGTACATAATTTYAATTAGGAATGTAGTGATGTAAAAGTTATAAATAGTAAAGTAGAGATACCCMAAAAAAACTACTTCACTGACATTTTCAACCTCTCCCTAACTGTCTGTTTCAAGCAGTCCACCATAGTCCCTGTGCCCAAGAACACTAAGGTAACCTGTCAAAATGACCATCATCATGTAGCACTTACATCTGTTGCCATGAAATGCTTTGAAAGGCTGGTCATGGGTCACATCAACACCATCTAAGACACCCTGGACCCACTCCAATTAGCATACCGCCCCATCAGATCTACAGATGACACAATCTCTATTGCACTCCACACTGCCCTTTCCCATCTAGACAAAAGGAACACCTACTTGAGAATGCTGTTCATTGAGTACAGCTCAGCGTTCAACACCATAGTGCTCTCTAAGCTAAGGACCCTTGGATTAAACACCTTCCTCTGCTACTGGATCCTGGACTTCCTGACAGGCCACTCCCAGGTGGTGAGTGTAGGCAACAACACATCCGCCACACTGATCCTGAACACGGGGGACCCTCAAGGGTGCATGCTTAGTCCCCTCCTGTACTCCGTGTTCACCCAAGACTGCATGGCAGCACATCTCCAACACCATCATTAAGTTTGCTGATGACACAACGGTAGTAAGCCTGATCACTGACGACGATGAGACAGCCTACAGGGAGGAGTTCAGAGAACTGGCAGTGTGGTGCTAGGACAACAACTTCTCCCTCAATGTCAGCAAGGCAAAGAACCTGATCGTGGACTATAGGAATCGGAGGGCCGAGCACGCCCCCATTCACATCGACGGGGCTGTAGTGGAGCAAGTTGAGAGCTTCAAGATCCTCTGTGTCCACATCACTAAGAACCTATCACGGTCCAAACACACCAACACGGTCTAAGAGGGCACGACAACACCTCTTCCCCCTATAGACACTACCGTTCAAAAGTTTGGGGTCACTTAGAAATGTCTTTGTTTTTTAAAGAAAAGCAAAAAAAATTGTCGATTAAAATTACATCAAATTGATCAGAAATACAGTGTAGACATTGTTAATGTTGTAAATTACATTGCAGCTGGAAAAGGCAGATTTTTTAATGGAATATCTACATAGGCGTACAGAGGCCCGTTATCAGCAACCATCACTCCTGTGTTCCAATGGCACGTTGTCTTAGCTAATCCAAGTGTATCATTTTAAAAGACTAATTGATCATTAAATAACCCTTTTGCGATAATGTTAGCACAGCTGAAAACTGTTGTCCTGTTTAAAGAAGCAATTAAAACTGGCCTTCTTTAGACTAGTTGAGTATCTGGAGCATCAGCATTTGTGGGTTCGATTACAGGCTAAAAATGGCCAGAAACAAAGAACTTTCTTCTGAAACTCGTTAGTCTATTCTTGTTCTGAGAAATGAAGGCTTTTCCATGCAAGAAATTGCCAAGAAAATTAAGATCTCATACAACGATGTGTACTACTCCCTTCACAGAACAGCGCAAACTGTCTCTAACCAGAATAGAAGGAGGTGTGGGAGGCCCYGGTGCACAACTGAGCAAGAGGACAAGTGCATTTGAGTGTATCGTTTGAGAAACAGACGCCCCACAAGTCCTCAACTGGCAGATTCATTAAATAGTACCCGCAAAACACCAGTCTCAACATCAACAGTGAAGAGGCGACTGCGGGATGCTGGCCTTCTAGGCAGAGTTGCTAAGAAAATACATATCTCAGACTGGCTAATAAAAAGAAAAGATTAAGATTTGCAAAATGACATAGACACTGGACAGAGGAACTCTGTCTAGAAGTTCAGCATCCCGGAGTCGCCTCTTCACTGTTGACGTTGAGACTGGTGTTTTGCGGGTACTATTTAATGAAGCTGCCAGTTGAGGACTTGTGAGGCGTCTGTTTCTCAAACTAGACACCCTAATGTTATTTTKCTCTTGCTCAGCACCAAAAATATTCAATAAAATTCCATATTGTATTCTGTCTCTGTTGTCATTCAGTTAAGCCTGTACTTGATTGAAGTGTCACGTGCAACTACGTCCACGTTTGTAATTGTCTGATGCGCATTTTAAGACAGAGGTCTAAGTTCAACTTAAACTTGTTCTAATGTTCGCAACAATGTGTTGTTGTTGTTGTTGTAGGTGCAGAAATGTAATAATTGTCATGTGAAAAGAAAACAAACTTGGCCCCGGACCCTAGATGAGCTGTCAAGGACCCTGAGTAATTAAATCAAATGTTATTTGTCACATGCTTCGTAAACAACATGTGTTGACTAACAGTGAAATGCTTACTTATGGGCCCTTCCCAACAATGTAATAATTGCAATGCGAAAAAGTAAACAATCTAGGCCCCAGCCCCTAAATCAGTTGTCAAGGACCCTGAGAAATCAAATCAATCAAATSTTATTTGTCACATGCTTCGTAAACAACATGTGTWGACTAACAGTGAAATGCTCACTTACGGGTCCTTCCCAACAATGCAGAGAGATAAATAGCAAAATAATAGCAAAAATAATAACACAAGAAATAAATCCACAATTCGTAACGATAACTTGGCTGTATACACATGTACCAGTATGTGCAGGGGTGTCGTGGGAATTCTTACACAGGGACACACAAAGTCAATCTTAATGAATTATTGTTTATTGTCAGTGCACCTGAGAGGTTCCAACCAACTCAATGCACCATAGTACACMTGTCAATCAGGAGCTCTCCCTGGGCAGTCCCGGCAGTTGTCTTATATACGGCTATACATAGACAMGTTATATTTGTATGATTTAGCATAATTAATTCATCATTACCGTTTTGTTTCATTCATGTGACCGACCAATACTGTTTCATAACATGTGACAGATCAATACCTCACAAKGCTTCTTCTCCTTAAGCTGAGACCTTGAAACTGAGATATCTTTAGTTCATTCTCAAATCAAGGTCTGGGCGTACTGCCAAATTGCAGATACTGATAAGTGAGGATTCGTTAAATCAGTCACTTGCATGAACACAGAAATTGGTTATTAGAACAGCATATAAATAGAACACAGAAATTAGTTATCAGAAAAGCACAAACATAAAAATTGACATTACAGGGGTACGAGGTAATTGAGGTAGATATGTACATACTGTATAGGTAAGGGTAAAGTGACTAGGCAACAGGATAGATAATAAGCCGTAGCAGCAGCATACTGTATGTGATGAGTCAAAAGAGTTAATGCAAAAGGTCAATGCAGATAGTCCGGGTAGCTATTTGGTTAACTGTTTAGCAGTTGGGGGTAGAAGCTGTTCAGGTCTTGTTCCAGACTTGGTACATCTGTACCGCTTGCCGTGCGGTAGCAGAGAGATGACTGTGGTGGCTGGAGTCTGACAATTTTTAGGGTGTTCCTCTGACACCACCTGGTATAGAGGTCCTGGATGTCAGGGAGCTCGGCCCCAGTGGTATACTGGGCCGTACTCACTAACCTCTGTAGCGCCTTGCGGTCGGATGCCAAGCAGTTGCCATACCAAGCGGTGATGCTGCCAGTCAAGATGCTCTCAATTGTGCAGCTGTAGAACTTTTTGAGGATCTGAGGGTGCATGTCAAATCTTTTCAGCCTACTAAGGGTGAAAAGGCTTTGTCGTGCTTTCTTCATGACTGTGTTGGTGTGTGTGGTTCATGTTAATTCCTTAGTGATGTGGACACAAAGGAACTTGAAGCTCTCAACCCGCTCCACTGAGGGAGATGTTGTTGTCCTGGCACCACACTGCCAGATCACTGACATCCTCCCTATAGGCTGTCTCATCATCCTCTGTGATCAGGCCTACCACCATAGYGTTGTCAGCAAAAGTAATGAYTTGGKTTTAAGTCGTGCGCAGCCACTCAGTCATAGGTGAACAGGGAGTACTGGAGGGGACTAAGCACACATTCTTGAGGGGCCCCCGTGTTGAGGATCAGAGTGGCCGATGTGTTRTTGCCTACCCTCACCACCAAGGAGCAGCCCRTCAGGAAGTCCAGGATCCAGTTGCAGATGGAGGTGTTCAGTCACAGGGTCCTGAGCTTAGTGATGAGCTTCAAGGGCCCTACGGTGTTCCCCACTGAGCTGTAGTCAATAAACAGCACTATCACATAGGTGTCCCTCTTGTCCAGGTGGGAGGCGGCAGTGTGGAGTATGGTAGAAAMATTACAAGATTATSTTATAATACTGTWTATGCATCAACTAAGGTTTGATGAGTACTCTCTCATCTGTGTCTGTGGGACTGAGTTGGGCCTCTGGGGCTTGGCGCTGGCAATTGATTTATGATGTGTTGGTGATAGAACCTACAGCCTGCATTCCATAGACTGAGTTGGTGTGTGTGACCCGAGACAGAGATAGCCTGTTGGAGTAGAACAAACCCCTCTTTGTTTCTAATCATCCTTGCATCTGGGAAACTAAGCCGGTGTCGTGTCTTTGGCTATGCCGGATTAAGTGATATGACATGCTATTCTATAAAATCCTTTCYCCGTAATAACTATTACCTGATTGAGCTAATCATGTAAATGTAATTAACTAGAAAGTCGGGGCACCACRAAATAATATTTATAGAGCTGTTATATTCCGAATAAACTCTTAAAGACCTAGTAATATTTTACATCAATAGCAGTCAATATTAATCGTCACCTTAATTCAGTCTCATCTGAAAGTTGTAAATTCTTGGTTATCTTCACGAACCCTGGCTAACAAGTTGAATCAGCAATACAAAATTGGGTTTAATTATTTATTTACTAAATACCTAACTAATCACACAGAATTACATATACACAGAATGAATCATACCTTGATTACAAATTACGTCATCAAGGAAAACGTCCCTAGCGGACGGAACAGATATGACAGCTGGTTAAACAAAGAAAAGGGGTCTGGGTTTGAGTGAAAGGCGGGAAGACTTGAGGAACAAAGGTACCAGCCATGCTATCGTAAATAAAGTATCTTATGCATTCTAAATTACCGCCCATTTGGAAAAGGAAAATGCAATAATTTCCTCTGTGCTGGCGCTTCGGTAGGTTGGTGGTAGATGGAAGGCCGTGTTGCCCAACCGAGTCCTTGGTCCTTTGAAGAATGTCTCTGGTGGTAAATTGGATACGTTGTAGTACGTTGTTGTGTGGTAGACGGGATACTCTGTCTGTCCTTCCTAGCCCAGGTTTGCAGCTGCTGTTGCTAACTCAACAGCTAGGAGGTATCACTTCTGTAGTGAATAAGAGTTCAAAGTTCATACCATTCGCAACCAAAGCTCATGCTGAGGTTGGCTTAGTTCTGTAGTTGACAGGTTAGTCCTTTTAACGTATGGACCGTCGTCCTCACATCCTCGGAACAGAAGGTTATTTTGTCGTCAAGGCTTTATATAGGAAGGGAGAGGAGGGCGTGTTTGAAAAGTTTTATAACCCATGTTTCTTCACAGGGCGGGCCACTGATTGAGCAGAGCCCTAACCTTATGAAAACCCAAATCTCTCATTTGGAAGCTAAAATTACATTTAATCTCTTCACCAATAATTTTATATTCAAACATTTAAATTGAACAACAATTCCATGTGAATCTGATAACTACAATGTGCAGACTTTCCACTGTAGAGTTTATGTCCTCCTATTATGGATGAGAATGTCTCAGATGACACCGAACTGACATCATATTCATTAAGTACCACCGCATATGTTCAATTGGTCGGATTACCAGAATATAGTTCATTTCCCCCCACCTTCTGATGTTCCCAGAATCTCTATGTTAACCAAAGGATTTTTCAAATGTCACATCAGTAGGGTAGAGAGAGGAAAAAGGGGGGGAGAGGTATTYATKACTGTCATAAACCTACCCCCAGGCCAACGTCATGACRCCGGGTTGGTGGTAAAACAACACCCGGTTCAGTTAACCACAAGATGAACCCAAGGTGGTTTATGATGCCCTGATCTGCATGGGAGGGGTGGAACCAGCCATGACTAAGCTGTTTTAGGTTTACTATATGTTTTTTCATTATCGGGGAGCTCTCGATCCAACACTCAAGAGTATGGGATCGACCAGATTAATTACTGCAATAATGAGTCAATATTAAATAAAGATGATTGTTTGAAGAAATTACAAAGTCTCTCTGACTTGATTAGAATATTCCACAACAATATTTGGCKACAAGGAGAGAATGATAATCTTAATTTTGCTGATTGTTCCAGGGGGAATCCAGGTTAACTGTGCACAGGAGTTGCATTAGATGCAGCCAGGAAAGCCATACTCCACTAGACGGAGCAGATTGGATCCCCGCCTGGCTGGGAGCATCAGTGGAATGGATACGTAATTTCAAACAGAGACAGAGAAATAGGGTGAGTCTGACATTTCTTGGAAACAATTATTAATTGTGTTTTTTTTAATAAAAATTGGGTTCTGAGGGAACTGCCACCTGACGTTAACATCCAAACCTGTGTGGACCGGATGTATACCTAGAACCTGTGGGCAGATGACATCCAAAGCTGTGTGTACTTGATGTATAACTAGAACCTGTGGGCGGATGACATCCAAAGCTGTGTGTACCGGATGTATAACTAGACCTTGTGAGGACTAGTTTAGGCCTAAAAGAGAAAGCCCTGTGTGGGCTAGAGACCCGTATGGACTCAAAAGCACTACAGAGATATTAGAGAATGCATTACAATGATATTCTATAAGATAATAAGGTGCACCTGTATTTGTTTTGAACCAAACCCCATTTTAGAAATAAGAGATACGGAGTCCTGAAGGCACTGCCATTTTAAGGTTATGATATCCTGATAGTATTGTCATAATAAATAGGAAGTCGTGATCATACTGTCCTGAAGTAAGAAATTATTTGGAGTCCTACATGGTATGGCCGTGATGCATTGCAGTACCATGGGTTAGTATTGTAAGATGCAAATGTATGAGTTGCTTATCCCAGGAACTTACCCTGAGATAGAAACTAGAAAATATTCCTGCAGGTTATAAAAATATTGTAGAAAACAACTAAATGATTAAGTGTGTTTTGGGAACAGTACTGTGTAAATTGTGATATGAGAGTTGTGTGAGTGTGGAAATAAGTGTGAATCTGAAGTTTGGATAATAAGATATAGAAATGTGTATAATAAGCTKATTTAAATTTGGATAATTAGTTTCGATATATAATGTTATCTTGGGGTTCCATCCATCACTGCCATCATAGAATATCACAGGGTTTTATGGAGCGCGGGATGTTTATTTTATATGTATGGTAAGTAGTGGTAATTATATAGGTTTTTCTGGGAGGCTAGGGAGTCCTTGATGTCCGGGAAACCAATGTTTTTGGGGTTCCGCCGGGAGTATGTTTGCAGAGCTGCTTGGTGGCGRCGGAGAGTMATTGAAAACGCACATGGAGTGGTTGATGCGAGTACCTAAGAATTTCTAATGTTATCTATTGATTCTGTGAAGATATGAAAATATGATGAATTGTATGTGTGTATAATCGATTACTAGAGATTTGATAAAGTAATAATGGGAATAATTATGATATGCAACTTAAACAACCCATACGTAGACATACGTAAGGGGTGTAAAAAGTTTTCTGAAAGGTTCAGAGTGTTCTCTTTATGGATCATTTGATAGAGATAAGGTTAAAGCATTATATGGCTGTCTACAGGATCTGGGAGGTAAAGGTTGGCGTATGTCCACTTTTGGTACAAATATCGGGAATTGACTTGCCCAATGAAATTATAAAGCTCATGGGATTTTCTCAGTCCGGGTAATACATTTAAAGAAAACTGCGCATAAGGCCTGATTTGTCGAATAAACCCTTTTTCCATACAGTTGGAGCGAATTAAGACGGAATGTAGACGTAACTTGTAATGACGTAAAAAAAATGAATTCGGTTTTTCCATCAAATGAATAATCATTGTGGAGCAAATGTGATGTAATAAAGGAATTTCATTATGTCACAAGGGAMAATATAAACTGCTTTTATTGATCTCACCAGATCTGTTTCCAAATCAATGGAAACTCGATGACTGCTAAATCCCCTTTGCGCATGTTAAATCTTTGCAAAGATARACTTTTCTGGTAATCATGTCATTATTACGTGCCAGACGTTAAGACCGCAAACCATTATAATTGGGTTATTTRCRGGATTKACTTGTCATTTCAAARGCATTGGGTCTATGGTACTGACTAAAATCTGGGTTTCTGATTGTAATTCAACTATTGCCATGGTTTGCTTAGCTAGAAACAGCAGCCAGTGTTTGTTTTAAGATGTAAACTGAACGATTTAGCAGCTTGTTTAGTTCAAATTGAAAGGTTAATTTATTCAACATGAATAGCGAGGCGATTTCGAGGTAATACGTTTTTGTATTTGGTATTTGGTATTTTATTAGGATCCCCATTAGCTGTTGCAAAAGCAGCAGCTACTCTTCCTGGGGTCCACACAAAATATGAAACATAATACCGAATGACATAATACAGAACATCATAGACAAGAACAGCTCAAGGATAGAACTACATACATTTTTAAAAAGGCACATGTAGCCTACATAGCAATGCATACACACAAACTATCTAGGTAAAATAGGGGAAAGGAGTTGTGCSGCGAGGTGTTGCTTTATCTGTTTTTTGAAACCAGGTTTGCTGTTCATTTGAGCAATATGAGATGGAAGGAAGTTACATCCAATAAGGGCTCTATATAATACTGTATGTTTTCTTGAATTTGTTCTGGATTTGGGGACTGAAAAGACCCCTGGTGGCATATCTGGTGGGATACGTGTGTGTGTCAGAGCTGTGTGTAAGTTGACTATGCAAACAATTTTGGAATTTCAACACATTGTTTCTTTTAAAAATAAGAAGTGTGTCACGCCCTGACCTTAGAGAGCCGTTTTATTTCTCTATTTGGTWRGGTCAGGGTGTGATGTGGGGTGGACATTCTATGTTTTGTATTTCTGTGTGTTTGGCCGAGTGTGGTTCCCAATCAGAGGCAGCTGTCTATACTTAGGCAGCCTTTTTTCCTTTTGTATTTTGTGGGTAGTTGTCTTTGTTAGTGGCCTGTATAGCMCTAGTAAGCTTCACGTTAGTTTTTGGTGTTTCTTGTTTTGTTGGCGACATTCTTAATAAAGAAAAATGTACGCTCACCACGCTGCACCTTGGACCGGTCATTTCCCTGACGACGTTCGTGACAAAGTGAGGCAGTCAGTCTCTTAGCCAARAGAGAATGGCATGCATAATATTTATATCAGCCCTCTGATTACAATTAAGAGCAAAACGTGCCGCTCCGTTCTGTGCCAGCTGCAGTTTAACTAAGTATGTCACGCCCTGACCTTAGAGATCCTTTTTATGTCTCTATTTTGGTTTGGTCAGGGCGTGAGTTGGGGTGGGTATTCTATGYTCTATGATTTGTATTTCTATGTTTTGGCCGGGTAGGGTTCTCAATCAGGGACAGCTGTCTATTGTTGTCTCTGATTGAGAACCATACTTAGGTAGCCCTTTTGTCCACCTGTCTTTGTGGGAAGGCCGCGTCATTCTTCCTAAAGTATCCGCGCCATTGTCGCAATATTACTAGTCTGTTCAACCTCTCTTCGCATCGTCAGAGATTCCTAAAGATTGGAAAGCGCCTGCGTCATCCCCCTCTTCAAAGGGAGACACTCTACACCCAAACGGTACAGACCTATATCCTCCTGCCTGCTTTCTAAAGTCTTCGAAAGCCAAGTGCACAAACAGATCACCGACCATTTCGAATCCTACCGTGCAGCACTCTCAGCCACGGGTGCACCTCAGCCACGCTCAAGGTCCTAAACGATATCATAACCGCATCGATAAAAGACAGTACTGTGCAACGTCTTCATCGACCTGGCAAGGCTTTCGACTCTGTCAATCACCGTATTCTATCGCGAGACTCAACAGCCTTGGTTTCTCTAATAACTTCCTCGCCTGGTTCACTAGCTACTTCTAGATAGTTCAGTGTGTCAAATCGGAGGCCTGTTGTCCGGACCTCTGGCAGTCTCTATGGGGGTGCCACAGGGAATTCCGGCGGCCGACTCTTTTCTCTGTATACATCAATGGTGTCGCTCTTGCTGCGTGATTCTTTGATCCACCTCTACGCAGACGACACCATTCTGTATACATCTGGCCCTTCTTGAACACTGTGTTAACAAACCTCCAAAGAGCTTCAATGCCATACAACACCCTCTCCGGCCTCCAACTGCTCTTAAACGCTAAAACTAAATGCATGCTCTTCAACCGATCGCTGCCCGCACCTGCCCGCTGACTAGCATCACTACTCTGAATATGTGGACAACTACAAATACTAGTGTCTGGCTAGACTGTAAAATCTCCTTCAGACTCATTATAAGCATCACCAATCCAAAATTTAATCTGGAATCAGCTTCCTATTTCGCAACCAAAGCCTCCTTCACACCAAATATACCCTCGTAAAACTGACTATCCTACCGATCTTTGACTTTGGCGATGTCATTTACAAATTAGCCTCCAACACTCTACTCAGCAAATTGGATGCAGTCTATCACGGTGCCATCCGTTTGTGTCACCAAAGCCCCATATACTACCACCACTGCGACCTGTATGCTCTCGTTGGCTGGCCCTCGCTACATATTTGTCGCCAAACCCACTGGCTCCAGGTATTTGCTAGGTATAGCCCGCCTTATCTCAGCTCACTGGTCACCATAGCAACACCCACCCGAGCATGCGCTCCAGCAGGTATATTTCACTGTCATCCCCAATGCCAATACCTGCTTTGGCCACCTTTCCTTCCAGTTCTCTGCTGCCAATGACTGGAACAAATTGCAAAAATCATGAAGTTGGAGACGTATATCTCCCTCACTAACTTTAAGCATCAGCTGTCAGAGCATCTTACCAATACGCTGAAGCTGTACACAGCCTTCTGTAAATAGCCCATCCAACCAACTACCTACCTCATCCCATATTTGTTTTTTTTCTGCTCTTTTGCACACCAGTATTTCACTGGCACATCCTCATCTGCACATCTATCACTCCAGTGTTAATTGCTAAATTGTAATTACCTCGCCACTATGGTCTATTTATTGCCTTACCTCCTTACTTCATTTGCACACACTGTAAACAGATTTTTCTATTGTGTATTGAGTACATTTGTTTATCCATGTGTAACTCTGTGTTGTTGTTTTGTCGCACTTGTTTGTGCTTTACTTGGCCAGGTCGCAGTTGTAAATGAGAACTTGTTCTCAACTGGCCTACCTGGTTAAATAAAGGTAAATAAAAATAAATAGTTTGTCACGGCCCGAAAAAGAGAGGACCAAGGTGCAGCGTGGTGGCGTACATTTTCCTTTTATTAATAAAAAATGACGCTGAACAAAACAATAAACACTACACAAAACAACGTGAAGCTAAAGGCTATGGCCATAAACAAAGTAATCTCCACAAAGACAGGTGGACAAAGGCTACCTAAGTATGGTTCTCAATCGAGAGCAACAAGAAAACAGCTGTCCCTGATTGAGACCCTACCCGCAAAACATAGAAATACAAATCATAGAACATAGAATACCACCCAACTCACGCCCTGACCAAACCAAAAAGAGACTAAAAAGGATCTCTAAGGTCAGGGCGTGACATACTTAGTTAAACTGCAGCTGGCACAGAACGGAGCGGCACGTTTTGTCTCTTAATTGTAATCAGAGGGCTGATATAAAATTATGCATGCCATTCTCTTTGGCTAAGAGACTGACGCCTCACTTTGTCACGAACGTCGTCAGGGAAATGACCGGTCCAAGGTCAGCGTGGTGAGCGTGACATTTTTCTTTATTAAGAATGTGCGCAACAAACAAGAAACAACAAACTAACGTGAAGCTACTGGGGCTATACAGGCACTAACAAGACAACTACCCACAAAATACAAAAGGAAAAAGCGCCTAAGTATAGACAGCTGCCTCTGATTGGGAACCACACTCGGCCAACACACAGAATACAAAACATAGAATGTCCACCCACATCACACCCTGACCCTACCAAATAGAGAAATAAACACGGCTCTCTAAGGTCAGGGCGTGACACACTTCTTATTTTTAAAAGAAACAATGTGTTGAAATTCCAAAATTGTTTGCATAGTCAACTTACACACAGCTCTGACACACAGTGGTATCCCACCAGATAGTGCCACCAGGGGTCTTTTCAGTCCCCAAATCCAGAACAAATTCAAGAAAAACATACAGTATTATATAGAGCCCTTATTGGATGAACTTCCTTCCATCTCATATTGTGCTCAAATGAGACAGCAAACCTGGTTCAAAAAAAGATAAAGCAACACCTCGCCGGCACAACTCCTTTCCCTATTACCTAGATAGTTTGTGTGTGATGCATTGCCTATGTAGGGCTACATGTGCGGTTTTAAAAGATGTACCAAAACTCTCTGAGCTGTTCTTGTCTATGATGTTCTGTAGTGGATGTCTATGCGGTGTATTATGTTTCATATTTTGTGTGGACCCCAGGAAGAGTAGCTGCTGCTTTTGCAACAGCCTAATGGGGATCCTAATAAAATACCAAATACCAAATACAAAAACGTTTACTCGAAATCGCCTCGCTATTCATGGTTGAATAAATTAACCTTTTCAATTTGAACTAAAAGCTGCTGCAAATCGTTCCAGTTTACATCTTAAAACAAACACTGGCTGCTGTTTCTAGCTAAGCAAACCATGGCAATAGTTGAAATTACAATCAGAAACCCAGATTTTAGTCAGTACCATAGACCAATGCCTTTGAATGAACAGTCAAATCCCAAATAACCCAATTATAATGGTGTTTGCGGTCTTAACGTCTGGCACGTATAATGACATGATTACCAGAAAGAGTTTATCTTTGCAAAGATTTAACATGCGCAAAGGGGGAATTTCCATTGGATGTTGGGAAACAGATCTGGTGAGATCAAGTAAAAGCAGTTTATATTCCCTTGGACATAATTGAAGATTCCTTTATTACATCACATTTGCTGCACAATTGATATTATTCTTGGATGGAAAAACCGAATTCAGTTTTTTTTACGTGCATGTACAAGTTACGTCTACATGCCGTCTTAATTCGCGTCCAACTGTATGGAAAAAGGGGTTTATTCGACAAATCAGGCCTTATGCGCAGTTTTCTTTAAATGTATTACCCGGACTGAGAAAATCCCATGAGCTTTGATATTTCATGTGGAGCAAGTCAATTCCGACTGATATTGTGTACCAAAAGTGGACATCAGCGCCCACCTTACCTCCCAGATCCTGGTAGGACAGCCATATAATGCTGTAACCTTATCTCTATCAAATGATCCATAAAGAGAGAACACTCTGACCTTGTCAAAAACTTTTTACACCCCTTACGTAGTCTACGTATGGGTTGTTTAAGGTTGCATATCATAATTATTCCCATTAGTTACTTTATCAAATCTCTAGTAATCGATATACAGGCACATAGCAAGTTCGATGCATATTTTCATATCTGTCACAGAATCAACTAGATACATGCGTAGAGCGATTCTTAGGTGGGGAGCTTGCGCCAGTCAACCACGTCCGATGCGTGCGGTTGTTCGAATGACTGGTCCGTCGCCACCGAAGCAGCTCTGCAAGACATAATCCCCGGCGGAAACCGACCAAAAACATGGCTTTCCCGGCGACTATCAAGGACTCCCTAGCCTCCCAGAAAAGACCTATAGTAATTACACGTATAACCCCAGTACAAGTGAAAGGTTTAAAAATAAAAATAATCACGCGGCATCCGCATAAACACCGTGATATTACTAATGATGGCGAGTGGATGGATGAACCGCCAAGATACATCACTAATAGTCGAAACTAATTGATCCAAATGTTAAATCAGCTTATTATACACATTTTCTATATGCTATTATGCCGAAGACTTCAGATGTCACACTTAGTTTCCACACTCACACAACTCTTCATATCGCAATGTCTTAACAGCGTATCTGTTCCCAAAAACACCACGTTTAATCAATGTAGTTTGTTTCAGTACGGATATTTGTATAACCGAGGGAATTTATTTCTAGAGTTTGCTATCGTCAGGGTAAGGGTTCCTGGGGATGAAGCAATCTCATGACATTTGCATCTTACAAATACTGAACCATGTGTCGGTAGCTGCGAATGCACCATTCACGGCGCATTCCAGTAGGGACTCCAAATAATGTGTTTCTAGCTTCGACAGTATGATCACAGACTTGTCCTGATTGGTATTATGGACGAATACTAGTAGGATATCCAGTAACCTTAAAAGTGGGCAGTGTCCTTCTCAGGGACTGCCGTATCTCTTTTGCTAAAATGGGGTTTGGTTGTAGAGGAACAAAGTACAGGGTTGCACGCTTGATGTATCTTATGATGGCAAGGGTCATGAGATCGGCAGGTTCTCGTACAGTATGCGTGAGTGTAGGTGCGTTGTGAGGTCCATATGGACGGGTCGTGTAGGCCCGACACGAGGGCTTGGTCTTTTTAGGCGTA
>NC_036859.1:9599471-9644914 GCF_002910315.2 Salvelinus sp. IW2-2015 | reverse complement strand
TATAGGAAGGCCCAAAATTGTGTGTTCCTTCTGCTCTGACAATGGCATGCCCATTCGTGCGAGATGTGGTGGATGAAGAAGCACTTGTGCTGAGGAGAGCCTTCAGGCGAGAAAGGGTCTTCAGGGACCGGTTGGACCCACTGGCCTTCCCTGATGACCATCTATATGAAAGTAACAGGTTTTCTGCAGATGGCATCAGGTATCTATGCAGACTACTGGGTCCCAGGATTAAGCACCGCCACTGCACGGAGCCATGCACTGAGTGTGGAGCAAATGGTTTGTGTGGCCTTCGCTTTTTTGCTAGTGGAGCCTCCTGTACTCAGTGGGGGATGCAGAACAGCTGAACAAGGCCACAAATTTGCCGCACAATAAGGAGTGTGTGTCGGCTATCAAAGCATTAGCAGATGTCTTCATCTCCTTCCCTGGCCACAGAAGGCTCTGTGACATCAAAGAGGAGTTCTATAGGATTGCAGGTAAGAGGATCTACAAATTACAGGACAACTGTTAACACATAGTAGGATACTCATTACTTTGGTGACAGGTTTCCCCAATGTCATTGGTGGCAGTGGACTGCACACACATAAGGATTAAAAGCCCCCTCAGGTGCCCATGAGGCCGATTTTGTGAATAGGAAATCCTTTCACAGCATTAATGTTCAGGTGAACATAACTTTTGATATCTGTCCATTGACGAACACTCTGGCATTGCCAGTGATGTGCATTGATTGGTGTAATATTCCTCATCTTATGATTTCAGATGGTCGCAATGCTGACTGTGTGATCAGCAATGTGTGGCAAAATGGGCCTGGCTCAGTCCATGACTCCAGAATCTTTCGGGCCTCTGAAATCTATCAGTGCCTATCACAAGGTAAGCCCACCAACCCCTATTTATAACCATCATGGCTGTGTCAAGAATATCACTGTGTTTATGAGGTAGTAATGATGAGATTTTTTTTTGTTGACAGGTGAATTCTCTGGTGTGTTGCTGGGGGACAGGGGGTATGGCTGCCAGCCTTTTCTCCTGACACCTTCACAGACCCCCAGGAAGCACAGCAGGCCTACACACCATGCCCATGCCAGGACCAGGGCCAGAGTTGAAATGACCTTTGGCCTCCTGAAGGCACGCTCACTGCCCTCACAAATTAAGGGTCAGCCCTGTTAGGGCATGTGATATTACGTGTGCTTGTGCTGTCCTCCACAGATGTGGCCTGCCTGAGGAAGGAGAGGGCCCCCCAGTCCACCAGCCATGGACTGGGACAATCCGGCAACTTCCCTGATGACGACAGTGGTCGGCTGCTGAGGGACCAATATGTGTTGAATATTTTAGTTAGTATGTGTGCTTTCAATTTTGGTTAAATATGTCCTGCGGTGGCAGAGGAATTTGGGTTTTTGTTGGGTTCGTTTTTTGACGAATTTGGCCTCTTATGATGTTTGTGCGGTATACGGTGTGGTAATACAAGGCTGCAGGGAGGCTACTGCATCCATTCATTTGTCTGTTCAGTTGATGTGTATGGATTTGTCCTGCATTTATTTAGTGTGCAGACATGCAGGGTGTGTTATATTACAGACCTTTGAATGTGTATGTATCATTTTGTATAATATTGCTTGGATTCTTGTGCTTTCCATCTTGTAGAGTCACTGTGACTTCAGTTTCGAAAGGAGCTGATGGTTTACCTGCTTTGTTTTGTCCTTATTCAATAAAGGAACATAATGTTACACATTGTGTTTTTATATTCATATGGAATGTGTATTTGTTTATATGACAGAGTACTAGGGCCACACTGAAGAAAAAGGATAAAGTCAAAATTTATGAGGCTGGTTCTTTCTGCAGAAAAAACTACATATTGTTTTTACAGTTTTGATACTTATGACAATGTGATACTTAATATTCTGGCACACAGCATGTCTTTGTTTTATGAAACCATACTGAAGTACAATTTCACGAAATGCCCCACATCTGTCTTTACAACTGTCCTCCTTTAAAACAAATGGTTACAATATTATGACTTGTGTTTTTTTCCCCTCTGTGGCCCTAATATTCTATCATTTTATATATAGCCTTATAGTCTATGGGAAACTGTAAATTATCTAATGATAGCAACATCATCTAAAAAATCTTTTTTATCCAAAATTTGAAATTAATGATCACAACGTTTAAATAATAACAGTGGGTCTAGTTATATGTGATAACAATGTATAGTGAGCAGTGAAATAACTATTGGTTTCCATTTGTGGTGACTGCTGACTGACATTAGGGATGAGATTAAATAGATCCTGGAATTAGCCTGGTCTGGAGCAGGCTAGCTCCACAGAATAAATCTCCATGGTTAATTTATACCATAACATATCCTCCTGCCCCCTATCCATCTTTAGTGCAACCGGATTACGGATCAATTGAGCCAGGATCACCAAGATATCCTGGCTTAATCCCTTATCCTAGTTTTGTGCAACAGGCCCCAGGTCGCAGTTGTAAATGAGAACTTGTTCTTCAACTGCCTAGCCTGGTTAAATAAAGGTTAAATAAAAAATAAATAGTTTGTCACGGCCGCAAAAAGAAGAGGACCAAGGTGCAGCGTGGTGGGCGTACATTTTCCTTTTATTAATAAAATGACGCCGAACAAAACAATAAACACTACAAAAACAAACCGTGAAGCTAAAGGCTATGAGCCATAAACAAAGTCACCAAAGAGAGGGTCCAGATAGTCTAGCCAAGCTGATTTGTAGGGATCCAGATTTTGCAGCTGATGAAGACATTGATAAAGAGGATTGATGTCAACTTGGTGAGGGTTGACAGTATGTGAATGGTAATGTGTTGTTAGTGTTTTTCTTGATGACACTCTAATTATGCCATGTTTTAATAAATTGAAGAAGCTGAGGTTTCAACRGAAGTTTAAATGATGAGTAGAGGGATTGAGCCTTGAGATTGAAAAATAGATTAGCTGCGGTTGAAAGCAAGCGGGCTGTAAGGGACGCGGTGGGACATTTGGAGCAGAGGTATGAGRCCGAGGTAAAGTTGGTTTTATATTCACACAACACAGACATTCAACAGACATTCATCAGTTACAAGGCACAAMAGTCATTTATTTATAMGTCTCWAATTTAACAGCAAAGAGTYCCCTTCCAATCATTTTCTATTTTGGCTTTGTTGAAGTCCTTCTTTGTCATCCCCAGACAAGCTGAATRGTACCATCTCCTGAGGTAATAGATTCAACTRTTCAACACTTACAGCCAAATGTTTAATACCCCGGGTATTCCCAGAACACATTATGGAAAGTCTATAGATTCAGTGGTCAGTGGTCASTTTATTAGGTACAACACCCTTTGCATCTGGAACAGTGTGAATTCAAAACTGTTGATGAAACTGGGAAAGGAGATAAACATCATGACCCCTCCTACACACATTCTGAAATTGCATTTTGTCCCCCCCCCCAGTTTTATTATTGCATTGTGATACAAAAAGCRGCATTSGTGTGCTTTAGGACCATGCAGCCTCAGAGCAGTTGAGTTGAGTTAATAAGTTAATAAGTAACAAACCCCTTTGTTATGGCAAGCCTAAATAAGATCAGGAGTAAAAATGTGCTTAAGAAGCCACATAATAAGTTGCATGCACTCACTCTGTGTGCAATACTAGTGTTTAACATGATTTTTGAATGACTATCTCATCTCTGTACCCCAAACAATTATCTGTAAGATCCCTTAATCGATAGTGAATTTCATACACAGACTCAACGATGAAGATCAGGGAGGTTTCCCAGTGCCTTGCAAAGAAGGGCACCTATTGGTAGATGGTGTATTCATACACCCAGTCACTACAAAAATAGAGGCGTCCTTGCCAGAGAAGAAGGAAACCACTCAGGGATTTCACCATGAGGTAAATTGTGACTTTAAAACAGTTAGAGTTTAATTGATGTGATAGGAGAAAACTGAGGCTGGATCAACAACCTTGTAGTTACTCCACAATACTAACCTAATTGACAGAGTGAAAAGAAGGAAGCCTGTACAGAATACAAATATTCCAAAACATGCATCCTGTTTGCAATAAGACACTAAAGTAAAACTGCAAAGCAAAKTAATTAACATTATGTCCTGAATACAAAGCATTATGTTTGGGGCAAATCGAACACAACACATCACTGAGTACCACTCTTTAAGCATGGTGGTGGCTGCATCATGTTATGGGTATGCTTGTCATCGGCAGTTATTTAAATAATAAAAATAAACGGAATAGAGCTAAGCACAGGCAAAATTCTAGAGGAAAACCTGGTTCAAACATGGAAAAACCAGCGAGATATATACTGAACAAAAATATAACCACAACATGCAAAAATGTATACAATTTTACCGAGTGACAGTTTATATATCAAAATGAGTTTTTCCCCACAAAAGGGCTTCATTATAGACAGAAATACTCTTCAGACAGAAATACAACATTTGACATAAATAAGCTTTTTGTGCTTATTGTAACGGCTGTCGTAGTCATTCTCCTCAGATGAGGAGGAGCATGGATCGGACCAAGATGCAGAGTAGTTAGGGTTCATTATTACACAAGTGAAACCCAGGCTGCCTAAGTATGATTCTCAATCAGGGACAACGATTGACAGCTGTCTCTGATTGAGAATCATACCAGGCCGAACACCAAATCCCAACATAGAAAATCAACCATAGACCAACCCACCCAACTCACGCCCTGACCAACTAAAATAAATACAAGACAAAGGAAAACAGGTCAGGAACGTGACACTTATGGAACATTTCCTAGATTTTTTTTATTTCAGCTCATGAAACATGGGACCAACACTTTACATGTTGCSTTTATATTTTTGTTCAATATATATTATCCATGTCCTGGTTCACCCACGACTCCAATAAACATAGAAAATGACAGTTCTCCAGGTACTGTTGATTGGATAGTCTCGAGTGGAGCTCGTCCAGTTTGTTCCCTAGTGATTGTATGTTCGCCAATAGAACGGAGGGTAGAGGCGGTTTATTTGATTGTCAGGATACCGGCTTGTTTGCTTCTCTTGCACCGTCACGTCCTCTTTCGATTACAACATTTGAGCTTTTGGGASCCAAAATAATTATTTGAATTACCGTCAAATATAACTCAAAGGTATAACATTTAATGTGAAACACAACATGTAATGAAGACATGTTTATTCAAGTGCAAGTGTCACATCTCTAATGTGGCTCCATTGACAAGCTGCTTCAGCAGAATAGACCCTGTAAGTTAGTGTTTGTAGAGTCGCTTCTCTGCATCATATTACTCACCATCAAAACAGAAGCACTATCATATATCGCCATATCAAGCGAAATGCTTGTAAAAACAGAGTCTGTGTGTGTGTGTGTGTGTGTGTCAGTCCCCTATATAAAAATACTTCAAGTTCACTGTCATTGTATTTGGGGAGAGTCAATACTAAGCAAGAATGTCATATACAAGGCCGTAAAAATGGATTCCACTGGGAGAAAAATAGAACAATCCTATGGACAGTTTCTCTGGATTATGGGTTTCTCTGAGCTGTTAAATTTGACTGCCTCTCCCTGTTAAGAGATTGCACTGAGCATCAACATTTTACTCAAACTCAAGGGACAGGGAATCTGTTMTTTTCGGAACACTGAGTCTGTTTTGTGGTCAACGTTTATTGCATTGATGTCAACCACAATCCGTCAGCCAGAGACAATCACTTTACAAGACGTCTGTAGTTTTCAGAACACCCCGATGTCTCACAGGTGGAACACTCCTGCCTCACTCTCTAGGCCTATGGGAGATATCACTCCTCTCCTGGACATGGCTGATGGAAAGGAGCCTTGGTTGGGGAGGATTTAAATCTGAGAGAGATGGAGGGGTCCCTCTGCATTCTTTCACACCTACCCCTCAGAGCTCTGTTCCTTTCCGCTGTGACAACAGACACTCGTCCCTTTCCTCCCTGTCCACCCCTCCATCACCACCCACCCGCCGCCCATTCCCTTTGTCTCACGGAACCACTACCCTGGCCTTTGTGGTCCAAGGAGGTGTATAGCAGCAGCAGACACACGTGCCAGCTGCTCAGGGCTTGTCTCCTGTCCCTCTGCCCAGAAGATACTGCCCATCCACTCCCATTTACTGGTCACCACTTCAGGCAGTTGGGCAGACTGCATGCTATGGGAGAGAATCCTGGCTAGAGAGATCCGCCTTTACCAGCTACGCCACGGCCGCCGCTTGTCAATCACTAGCTCTGCCAAGCTCCTCTCTCATATGCTGGACCCATTTAAGGGGACGTGTGTGTGGCAGCCACTCTATCTGGCTCGGATGTAGAGGAGGTTAGGGTGTAGAAATTCAGGGGACAAAAAGTTGATAGGATAGGATCAGGCAGAGACAGCATCTCTCCAGCAAAAGTACCCCTTGAAGAGACAGGAATGTCTGCAAGTGATTCTTGTAGTCAGGATGACTTGACTGGCAGTGCCAGTGACAGAACAAGACATGCAGTAACTGACGGGAACCTGACAATATCCCTTGTCAGTGATCGTTGTAGCCCAAAGCTTTTCTATGTGTGCAGTGACGGCACCCGTCTGCAGGGAGAGCTTTTCTCAGTGGACTCAGGTTTGCCCTATGCCTATGCAGTACTGGATGGAGGGGTCCGGTGGAGCCTTAGTGAGGAGGAGGCAATCTCATTGGCCAGAGAAATTGTGTACATGGCCACACAAAGCGATGCATATTCAGGGAACTGTGTGGACCTCTTTCACATAAATGCCCAAGGATATAGCCACAGAGACAGGGTGGATTTGAGAGAGGAGTACCACAGAGAGAGGGAGAGGGTGCTGAAGATGGTGAAAGAATGAATGAGAGGAGAAGAGGGAGGGAGGAAAAAAGGACATTTGAATAGGGAAAGATGCATGGGGAAAGGGAGAGATTAGGGCTGGGGAGAGCGTTATCTGACAGACTGCGATACCTTTGGTTGTTGTTAGGAACATTTCCTCTCACAAGCTCTACAAGCCAGAATGTTGAATCAAAGGTCCTTTCAACTTACTCTACCAGTTGTCTGTGCGGTGGGTAGGAATTTGAGAAAAGATATCCACAGGAAAGTATTATTAAATTGACTTACCAAACACTGGTATTACCGTTGAGATTTCTAGCACCTGGCACATGCACAAAACAATGTAAACACCTGCATTACTTCAGTTAGTACGCATGCATTGCTTGCATGTACTTCCGTCTTAGATGCCTTAGATGATGAGCAAACAAATTGTGATAGCCACACACGGAGACCCGTGTTTTGAAGTCGGTTTAATTATATTTTTCTGTAGATATTTAGTCTCACATTTCTACTCACAAAAGGACAAAGTCGGCATAGAGTAAGTTCAAATGAAATTTTATTCAACATTCGTAACAGACAAGGGATGTCAATACAAATGAACCTGACTAGGTTGTCCAAGGGCCAGCATTGGAAAGTCAGGGCTAGGGAGAGGGTAGGAGTAGATTAGAGAAAATAATTTGTGACAAAAGAGGATCAAAAAGATGGATGAAGAAGACTGGCCACTTTATGGGAGAGAGAAAGTTTTAGGAATTTACATGTACCTTTCAACATTAATTTCCAATGGTATTGTACTAAATCTGATGGATGAGTCCAAAAACGCTCTGCGATTGATTGATTTTGATGATATACTAGAAATCACCAGATCGGGATTGCCCTGCCTAGTTAATTTAGCTAGTGTAAAGCCTCGGCAGCAATTTTTCAACTAACGTTTACATGGCGATAATTTTACTTCCTCTCAATTTGGAAGTTATCAGTGTATTCTAATCTCCCATCGTTAGTTGCAGGTAGAATGTAAGAATTTTTATAAATATTCCGTTATTAAATAAAAACTTTGTTTGCTCCATGAGATTATCCAACAATGTGTATGCCGCCATATTGTCCATTTCAGATATTTTCTCATTGCTCGAGACCGGTGAGTGTCATTCAAAGCGAAGCTTGATGTCTGAGTCGGGCTCATGATGTGCGTCACTTTGGAGTGGACACCCACCTGTTTTGAGCAATGAGAGAAGAAACAGACAATATGGCAGCGTACGCATTGTTGGATTACCTCATGGAGCAAAAATTGCTGCACAGGCTTTACACTATCTAAACTGTAATGGGTATGGAGCATTCACATATCATGTTACAATTCTGTAGCTACTAGCTACATGGTCCTGTCCAGGGCTGCACTTTGTTAATGAGAATTTGTATCCTTCAAAAAGTGGATAAAACTCTCACGCTAGTAAGGCCACCAATCTCAAGTCAAGTGCAGCTGGCACTCCCTAACTAACCTAAAATCCCATTTGTCATCATTCCACAGTTCCAACATGGCGTCATCATGGCAGTGGACTCTCGGGCCACAGCTGGCGCCTACATCGCCTCCCAGACAGTGAAAAAGGTGATAGAGTTCAACCCCTACCTGCTGGGCACCATGGTTGGAGGTGCAGCTGACTTCAGCTTCTGGGAGCGCTTGCTGTCGTGTCTACGAGCCCCGCAACAAGGAGCGCATCTCTGTGGGAGCCGCCTCCAAGCTTCTGGCTAACATGGTATACCAGTACAAAGGCATGGGCCGGCTGGGACAAGAGAGGGCCAGGTTAATAGTTTCATACACCTGAGCACACATTAGTAACCCCAATAGACTTGAACCCCATTCATGCATGTACATGTATATGTTTAAACCACCATCAGCTAAACTATGTAAACACTGTTTTTTAACATACTCAGACCAAGGGTAGCAATATGAGCATGATTTAGTAGCTGCTCAGAGCGTAGGATATATTTTTTTGTATCATATGTCCTAATATGAGTAGTTAGCAGTGACTGAGCGAACCTCCCCTGTCTCTGCTAAGCACCAGATTAAGTACAGTTTGGTCGTCTGCCACTAGATGGCATTGCTGCCCCACTCTTGTTTACCTGTTGTGGCTTTGACTTGTGCTATTGGATACTGTGCAGTAAGAGGCAGTACATCACTGGAGATGTGCTTAAAGAGGGCTGCACAGTGACACCGTAATGGGAAATCAATAGGGCTGGGACTGTGGGCCTGGGAGTGCCGGCGCGGTGATGGACGCAGGGTCTCGGCCCTTACAATTGGGTCGCATGCATAATGTTGTTCTACTTGATCGATGAGCTTTGTTCATAGAGCGGGGAGTATGTGTGGACAATAACAGGCCTCCAGACAGCCTGGGACCTAAGTGACACGTGTTAAATCCTGCAGTCAATCAGGAGAATAATGATCCCAGTATAAGTTCAATGGGAACGGCGGCAGCTACAATGCCAGTGATTGAATGGTGAGGTAAATGTCATGTAAATTAAATAAATCTCGATTAAGAAAAGGCTCATTAGCGGCTACAATGATGTCAAGCACAGTTATTCTGGTGATTGGGGGTCTTAAGCGGCACGTGAAATAAATCGAATAAAGTACAGTTAAGAGCTTGACAAATATGTAATGCCATGATACTCATTTGGTGAAATGCTTAGTGCCTGGTTGCTAGGCAGTGTGAGTGCACGCACTCGTAACTAGAGAATGACCAATATGTTTCTTTTCAGGGCCGACGCTGACACTTATTTGTGGGTGTCAAGGAGGCCGGTGGCTTGTTATTGTTATTATACATATTATTTTATTACATTTCAACGTTTTGATGATACATTTTCCCAGAGACAAACATGTATGCATTAACAAATACATTATACAACCATACAATAGATTGGACATTGTTTTTAACTACATCATGGTAATAACCTATTTGAATGGTAAACTGGGTAAATCAAGATGGTATAGGCCTACTCACAATACAGTTGAATTCATATTCTATAGGACTGTGTGCATGTCTTGAGTTATTGAGCTAATTTTGGTTGATTTCAGTGGTCTATGGGACTACAGATGACATGACCTTTTCCCCTTTCATTTGTGATCATGTTAGGCCTGTGTCTGGCTATACAAATCTCTCTGGCCAACTGACATTTCTTTTCCACGATAGGTCTGGATTTCTAGCTTGCGAACACATTCAGTCCGTTCTGATTGGTSCCAGAAACCGCTGGGTTGGGTCAGAGCCACCCTACATGATGACGTTATCAACTTCTTATTTTGAAGTTGCACAAATTACTTCTAGGATGGCAGCTTCAGACTGAGTGTATGTAGCTAGACCAACATAATTAAATTCAGGGTGAGTCGTCAGGGAAGTTAGCCTACTGATCAACATTTTCATWGAAGTAGCCTATGGKCTTCTAGAGAAAAGACACTACTCGCAAGTCATGTAGTCAGGCAGTTCAGCTCAGCAAGGGAAATACAAGTCATTTAGCTAACAAGTACCAGTGAATTAATAACATTTATGTTGACATTCAGCTTTGAAATGAGAATATCTTGAATATTAGCTATCCCAAATAAAGTTCTAGAGTAGTGAACTGACGTTACAGTGCCTTCAGAAAGTATTCGTACCCCTTGACTTATTCCACATTTTGTTGTTACAGCCTGAATTCAAAATGAAAACATGTTTTTAGTATTCACACCCCTTGGTATGACACTCCAAATTGAGTTCAAGTCCATCCATTGAGATGTCACTACAACTTGATTGAAGTTGACAGTGCATGTCAGAGCAGAAACTATACCATGAAGTCCAAGGAACTGTCCGTATATCTCTGAGATAGAATTGTGCTGAGGCATATATCTGGGGAAGGGTATAAAACTATAGATAGATAGATAGATAGATAGTTTCCAAGAGCACAGAGTTCTCCATTATTGGGAAATTGAAAAAATATGGAACTACCCAGAATGCCTAGAGCTGGACGTCCAACCAAAATGAGCAACCGTGCAAGAAGGACCCAATGACCACTCTGACAGAACTACAGAGTTCCTTGGCTGAGATGGAAGAACCTGCCAGAAGGACAGCAGTCTCTATAGCACCACCAATCTGGGCTTTATGGGAGAGTGGCTAGACGGAAGACACTCCAGAGAAAAGGGCACATGACAACACGATTGGAGTTTGCAAAAAGGCACGTGAAAGACTGAGAGCATAAGGCTAAAATATTCTGTGATCTCATGACACAAAAATGTAACTATCTGGTCTGAATGCAAAGTGCCATGTCCGGAAAAAAATGGGTACAGCTCATCACCCGTCTAACACTATGCCAACCGTGAAGCATGGTGTTGGCAGCATCATGCTATGGGGATGCTTTTCAGCGGCAGGGACTGGGAGACTGGTAAGGATCGAGGGAACAATGAATGGAGCCAAATACAGGCAAATCCTTGATGAGAAGCTGCTTGAGAGTGCAAATGACCTTAGACTGGGGTGAAGATTTACGTTCCAACAGAACAATGACCCCAAGCATACTTTCAAAACAATGCTGGAATGGCTTCAGAACAACAATGTGAAAGTCCTTGACTTTCAGCCAAAGCCCAGACTTGAATCCCATTGAAAATCTGTGGAAAGACTTGAAGATTTCTGTTCACCTCGCCTCCTCATCTAACTTAACAAAGCTTGAGAAAATCTGCAAAGAATAAGGGGAGAAAATCCTAAAATCCAGATGTGAAAAGCTGATAGACATACCCAAGATGACTGAAAGTTGTCATCGCTGCCATAGGTGCTTCTACAAAGTATTGAATACATATCTAAATGAGATTTCAGTATTTCATTTTCAATACACTTTTCTAATATCAGGTATTAGAGGGGTTTCCAAACTTTTTGGGCCCATGACCAGATTTTGATATTTGAACATTCTCACTACCCCAACCATGTGAAAAAAAAATAAGTAATTAACAGCCAAGATTTGTTAATTTCAAAACATTCTAACAGTATTTCTGATTTGTATTCTCAACTCACCATCATATACTTTTAATGTGGGGCTATGGCAGTCAATTGCAAATGAGTCTGACATCATTTCTTATCTCACCACCACTAATGAGATGGGTGTGCTTGACGCATGTCGCGTCGGGCGCTTTTCAAAGTCAGGGGGTATAGTCGACAGTGCGCCACTCATCTCTCCTGTCACATCCAACCTGGATCGGTATTTGTTTTTAATGCAGAGGAGAGCACTGAATCAGGACCATGAGTTTTAATGCTCTGAAGGAGACTGCACAGTATTCCCTTTGAGTCAGGAACCAAAATCCCTCCATAGTCACCCGTGAATGAGTTGTCTGCAGCATTCGGTCACATGACAGCTTGATAAGCTGTGGATTTCACTTACCRGCATCTCAACTGAGCCAGGATCCCATTCAAACGGATTTCGCTGATTCGGTCACTCCTCAGAATATTTCCCCTAAAAGTCAACAGTCTGATTTTTACATCCATTGCGAATGACAACAGTTACTCTCTCAATTCAAAAAATATTTCCAATACTCCCCATCGATAACCACCAAGCCTGAAATAGAACATTGTCATGCTCTGATCCCATATCTCCACATAGTTTTGCGAACAGATGTGAGTGATGTAGTTTACAATCAAAGTTACTTCCTGCATATCTCCCGAGTTCTGCGCTCAGCTCTTTTGCCGCCAGTTGCTCTCGGTGTATCCATTATAGCTCAGTGGGTGTATCATACAATGCGTCCATATGGCAGAGGGAGACACATTCATAACTAGAGTGCAGAGGCCTCTCTGCCGTCCCGTGATAGATGGAGCCCCATCTGTGCAAAAGCACACATTCGATCCCATGGAATCTGTTTTTCGTCAATTTAGCCTCGCAGCACACTGAACATCCCATGTGCCGTTTCATGCTCAGGAATCGTGAGATGGAACACTATGTTCTCGTGAATAGCATCCCCGAACATGTAGCAAAAGTCAACGCATCTCGGCCCTCACAGCTAACGTCCATTTAGAGAGCATACGGTGGGACGTTTGAGTCGTTCAGTCAGTTTCCTCTTGATTGCTAGCTATAGCATCAATTCTTAGTTTCACAGTGTTATCTGATAAAAGGTATTGTGGTGAGTTTCTGTGCCTCTGCCTCCCCACACACTGTTGTCACTATCAATTGCGGCTGATAATATCAAAGTCTCTGCAATAGTGTTTGGTTTCATCTTAGCGGGCTTAGCCATTCACCGTGGGAATGATTCAAGTGCAACCGTCAAGTGCGGACTTTTCCTATGACCTAAGGGCGCTCTCTGGTTGAATAATTTTCATTTTAGATTTTTAATTAAGGTGTAACCACATTACAATGATTTTGAGAGACAAAAAAGTATACTACATGACCTGCTCATCGAACATCTCATTCCAAAAACATGGGCATTAATATCGAGTTGGTCCCACATTTGCTGCTATTTCAGCCTCCACTCTTCTTGGAAGGCTTTACACTAGATGTTGGAACATTTCTGCAGGGACTTGCTTCCATTCAGCCATGGGCATTAGTGAGGTTAGGCGATTAGGCCTGGATCGCAGTCGGCATTCCAATTCATCCCAAAGGTGTTCAATGGGGTTGAGGCCAGGGCTCTGGGCATGTGGGGCATTGTCATGCTGAAACAGGAAAGGGCCTACCCCAAACTGTCACTAAGTTGGAAGCACAGAATCGTCCAGAATATTATAGTATGCTGTAGCGTTAAGATTTCCCTTCAGTGGAACTAAGGGGCCTAGCACGAACAATGAAAAACAGCCCCAGACCATTAATCCTCCACCACCAAACTTTACAGTTCGCACTATGGATTGGGGCAGGTAGCGTTCTCCTGGCATCCGCCAAACCCAGATTCCTCCGTCTTACTGCCAGATGGTGAAGCGTGATTCATCACTCCAGAGAATGCATTTCCACTGCTCCAGAGTCCAATGGCAGCGAACTTTACACCACACCAGCCGACGCTTGGTATTGCGCATGGTGATCTGCTCGGCCATGGAAACCCATTTCATGAAGCTCCAGACAGTTCTTGTGCTGACTTTTCTTTCCTGAGGCCGTTTTGGAACTCGGTACTGAGTGTTGCAGACAATTTTAACACGCTATGTACTTCAGCACTTGGCGGTCCCGTTCTGTGAGCTTGTGTAACCTACCACTTCATGACTGAGCCGTTGTTGCACCTAGACGTTTCCACTTCACAATAACATCCCTTACAGTTGACATACTACGACGGTGCCACGTTGAAAGTCATTGAGCTCTTTATTAAGGTCATTCTACAGCCAATGTTTGTCAACTCAATCATCAAGTTTGCGGACGACACTACAGTGGTAGGCTTGATTACCAACAACGACGAGACGGCCTACAGGGAGGAGTGAGCGCCCTCAGAGTGTGGTGTCAGGAAAATAACCTCACACTCAACGTCAACAAAACAAAGGAGATGATTGTGGACTTCAGAAAACGCAGAGGGAGCACCCCCCTATCCACATCGACGGGACAGTAGTGGAGAAGGTGGAAAGTTTTAAGTTCCTCGGTGTACACATCACGGACAAACTGAATTGGTCCACCCACACAGACAGCGTTGTGAAGAAGGCGCAGCAGCGCCTCTTCAACCTCAGGAGGCTGAAGAAATTTGGCTTGTCACCAAAAGCACTCACAAACTTCTACAGATGCACAATCGAGAGCATCCTGTCGGGCTGTATCACCGCCTGTACGGTAACTGCTCCGTAGCCGCTGCCAACATACTGACTCAACTCCAGCCACTTTAATAATGGGAATTGATGGAAATTATGTAAAATGTATCACTAGCCACTAAACAATGCCACTTAATATAATGTTTACATACCCTACATTACTCATCTCTATTGTATATGTATATACTGTACTGTATATCATCCACTGCATCTTGCCATCTTTATGTATACATGTATCACTAGCCACTTTAAACTATGCCACTTTATGTTTACATACCCTACATTACTCATCTCATATGTATAGACTGTACTTCATACCATCTACTGCATCTTGCCTATGCCGTTCTGTACCATCACTCATTCATATATCTTTATGTACATATTCTTTATTCCCTTTACACTTGTGTGTATAAGGTAGTAGTTGTGAGTTGTTAGGTTAGATTACTTGTTGGTTATACTGCATTGTCGGAACTAGAAGCACAAGCATTTCGCTACACTCGCATTAACATCTGCTAACCATGTGTATGTGACAATAACATTTGATTTGATTTGATTTGATATGGAGATTGCATGGCTGTGGCTCGTAATTATTATATTTTTTTTTATTTTTTTACCCCTATCAGTGAATGGATGTGGCTGACATAGCCACATACTTTTGGTGCTCTTGTGGGTGTGTGTGTGTCTGTGTGTGTGTATATATATATTAATTTTGTAATTGTATTTTCTAACAGAATTTTGGAAATTCGTCAAATTCGTCGTTTTCACATCAAGCGACCCCCACATGGGGTCGCAACTCCTAGTTTGGGAACCGCTGGGGTATTGTGTGAGATTTTAATTTTATTTAATCCATTTTGTATTCAGGCTGTTTAGGGATGACCCCATTTAGTCAATTGTTTCGTCGATAAGCTGTTGGTCGACCAAGATTTCTTTAGTCGAGCAGTAGCCCAAAAATTTGAATGTTCATGGTGTACAAGACACCTGTCTGATTCGCTTCATGCTGAGGGAACAAATCCATTGTGGAGGCCATGTGGAATGGCACAGTCCATCACTAAGACAGGCTACTGAAATTGTATATGGTTACACTGTAAGAACAATGGTGCAACACTAATACATTTAGTTTATAACAAATGACCTTTCTCCTCCGTTGGATAGCGGTCACTGTCCGCGGTTCTGAAACACATCGGTGCGCTGTTGAATTGGCGCCTTTTCCTAGATGTCCGCATGTTTGTGTTGAGAACAATGTAGCGGAGGCAGCAGTGGAGTTAGGAGACAAGAAAACAGTCCTTACCTTAATTGTCTAAGAAAAGTGTGGAGAGAGGAAACCAACTTAATTAGGTCTATAATCAACAGCCTAACTGTTAAATGTGCCTGGCTTAATAAATCATCCCAAAACAGTGCCTTCGGACAGTATTCAGACCCCTTGACCTTTTCCACATTTTGTTACGTTACAGCCTATTTAGTGTTTACACTGTTCCAAATTTATAATTTTACGCCTTTTTTCAATCTCCTTTTTATTGTTATTATTATGATCATCATTATAACAATAAGTAATGTCATTATAATTAGTAGGCTTAGTATAGTAGTCTTGTATAACCACCATCGAACTGTAGGCCTAAGAGCACATTATGTTTAGTCTTAATACCGTAATTTACTTAGGTCTATATTTCAGTAGTTATATATGCTTCTGTATCAATCAGTAATTTGTTAATGTCATCACACAGCATATGAGTCATTCATGATTTGAAATGCAATCAAGCATTTTAGTTTAATATAAAATAAAAATGCACACTTGAATAATTTGCATAAATAATAATCCATTTTATTTAGGAAAATTGCATTCAGGAATAAATGTGACTGTTTTTAGTCTATGCTGTAATAAAGTATTTTCCAAAAGAACTTTACAACAGACTCTAGTACGCTTCTAATTTATTTTGTGTTTACATTGTTCCAAACGGTCAGAAAGATTATATTGTAATCTAACAGCACCTGTTTGTCACACACAATATGCACGCAGCACTTGCTCCTTACATTACCTTATTTTTCTTGATCTCCAGTACTTTCCAGGAATAGTCAAATTTATTCCACACATCTGACTTCCCCTTTACCTCCTGAGCAACCAGTAAACATTCGCCTTTTTTAGTTTATTTGTCATGTCCTCTGCATCCATTTTGCTGTCATTGTGTTACGGTGTTCTGAGTTTGTTATAACCAATTTATTGATGTGATTATAATAGGCTATAGGTCGTGCGTGCGATGCATACATGTCACGTAAAGGGTTGAGTGAATAAGGAATGCTTTTCGTAAACATATGAGGGGATTTCGGTAACCAAACTTTTCAGTCAGAAATAGCTGTAATTATGTTGCAGCTTCAGCAACACGGACAGCGGGATTAACACTGTTGATGTTCTGTGGTGGTTGCTGCAGCAGGGASKAGAGAGACAGTGGGTGCTTGTCACTTGCAGCCATTTTTWAAAATATTTTTTTACACAGTGCAGCAAGTCTGGGCCCGGCCTGGCACAATCAAATCAATTGTGGTCGGACTCGCTCTAGTCATTTGTGTGTCTTCATTATTTCATCAAACAGTGCACTTAAAGCATCAGACAAGCTCAGTGCATATAGATGATTTGATTTAAACACATAGGATGTCTATATATGGAAAAATACACCTAACATTTCGACCAATCGAAGATAGAAGATAGCCCTATTTGGTAAAATACCAAGTCCATTTAGGACAAGAACAGCTCAAATAAGCAAAGAGAAACAACTGTCCATCATTACTTTAAAAGATGGTCAGTCATTCCGGAAAATTTCAAGAACTTTGAACTTTTCTTCAAGTGCAGTTGTAAAAACCATCGAGCGCTATAATGAAACTGGCTCTCATGAGGACCTCCACAGGAAAGGAAGACCCAGAGTTACCTCTGCTGCAGAGGATAAGTTAATTAGAGTTAACTGCACCTCAGATGGCAGCGCAAATACATGCTTCACAGAGTTCAAGTAAAAAACACATCTCAACTAGGGATGCACTGATATGCCATTTTTGGCCTCAACTGATATCCAATATTTTCCTTGCCAAAAAACACGCTATTGAACATTTTGGCGGCCTTTTAAGCATTCTAGTACAGTTAAATAATTGAAACACACACACACACACACTGACCAAAAAGTTATTTTGTTGGCATTTACGTATGTCCCCATTATCTGTAAAATATAATCAAAACCGTCCGTTTCCATCTTGTCCAGCTGTGTCTGTAACATTTCACATAAACCCTGTTTCTTGTCTGTATCGAAGTAGCGGTCCTTGTACCTAGCATCGAGCATGGTGGCGACACAGTAAAGAGGCTCAGAGAGAATGCCACCGACTCGCTTGTTCACAGCCTCTATTAGAGTACTCTTGCAAGTTTTAACCCACGGTCTGTCATCAGTTTGTTGAGCAGGCATTTCAATGCCATGACAGAGGGTATCATCACGTCTGCTGCAGACGCAGTTGATGAGCTTATTTCTCGAGGTAGTTGTTCAAATGGAGCTTAGGAGTGTGTTCATGTTTCCAAGTTTCAAACATGTTCTCAAATGCCATTGAAATGGCAGCAGCGGTATGAAAACCAGCACATTCTTGAGCATGCAATACGACTTTCCTCTACGAAATCCTCGTCAACCCACTGGGGGCTGACATCGCTGATCCAAATGTCAGTTGTGAAGCTAATAGCAGTGTATAGCAAGTAGCCCATAGCAAGTAGCTCATGGATGTGCGTTTCAACAATACTCTGTAACTCCGGTAGGGCAACATCTGAAAAATATCCCCTACTTAGTAATGTGTACCGGGGCTCGAGGTGCTCAACCAGTCGGCGAAAGCCAACATCATCCACAACAGAGAATGGTTGATTGTCAAGGGCAATGAATTCCATTATTTTGGCGTTAATGGATTTCGCCTTTGAGTTGTCTCGCTGAAATTCTCTTACTCTTTCAAATGACTGCTCGACTTGAACTTGTTAGGTTGTTGGAAGTGTGCGCTTAGTTTTTTCTGCTTTTGTTCTAAGTAGTCGCTGAACGTTTGGGGGTGATGCACTTTCAAATTAGTAATTAGATTAGTGGTATTGAAAGATTTCACTTTCTCCCCTCCTCGGGAAATAATAGTAGCACCAACGTTGCATATGGCCTTTTTGTTATCTTCAATTTGAAACCTCAAAATAGATCCACATTGCAGACATTGTGGGCTAGGTTAGGAATGCTGTATTTTTCGTGCCGTCATTACGTCATCTACCTACGTTATATAGGTATGCACGTCAGCTTTGAGAACGGTTTTGCACATCGGCGTTAAACTAGACATTGGGCCAATAGCGATGTTGGCATTTTTAGTTAATATCGTCCGATTCCGATATGCTTACCAATATATCGTGCATCCCTAATCTCAACATCAACTGTTCAGAGGAGACTGCATGAATCAGGGCTTCATGGTCGAGTTGCTGCAAAGAAACCACTACTAAAGGACATCAATAAGAAGAGGAGATTTCCTTGGGCCAGGAAACAAGAGCAATGGACATTAGACTGGTGGAAACCTGTCCTTTGGTCTGATGAGTCTTAGTGAGGCATAGAGTAGGTGAACGAATGATCCCTGCAATATGTGGTTCCCACCGTGAAGCACGGAGGAGGAGGTGTGATGGTGCTTTGCTGGTGACACTGTCTGTGATTTATTTAGAATTCAAGGCACACTTAACCAGAATGGTTACGATAACATTCTGCAGCGATACGCCATCCCATCTGGTTTACGCTTAGTGGGTCTGTCATTTGTTTTTCAACAGGACAATGACCCAAAACACAACTCCAGTTTATTTTAAAAAATAATCCAAAAACCTGTTTTTGCTTTGTCATTATGGGGTATTGTGTGTAGATTGAGGGGAGGAAAAAAACAATTTCATCCATTTTAGAATAAGGCTGTAACATACATTTTYTKGGAAAAAGTGAAGGCGTCTGAATACTTTCCAAATGCACTGTAAACTTAAGTAAGACGAGATAGTGTATTGACGGCCAAATACTGCACTTTAAAACCAAACCGCATAGGATTCAGGAGTGAGTCAGTGGATTTGCTCAGATAGCTGGCACTACAGTAAAGGCAAGCTGCTGCTCCCTCGTGTGTGAGGCTGTGCGTCTGTTTTTGAAGCATGTTATTTTTTTCACTTTATTTCTCCCCTCGGAGCGGAGCCAGTGATGTGTTCTAGTGAGAAGGACATACAGACATATTCAGACAGACAGAAACTGCTCATCTGTGATGCCAGCCCATGCTCTTCTGAAGGCTGTCACTCTGACGCTCCTCAGCGTTGACGTGAAAAAGAGCTTAACCGCCCGCCACCTGGCTGGTGGAGTGGAAGGCGAGGCGTTACGCCGGAACGTTCCGTTGCGCACAGCCCGCTGCCTTCCTGCAGGTTTATGTGGGCTCATGAACTTAAATCCTTTTGTTCTGCCACGACAAGTGTCACCCTCATCTCCCCTCCTTATCTTCTATGCCGCTTCTCAGGGAGGCACTCTCCCTCCCTCTCTTTTTCATCCGATCCTGCTTTCTCTATATAGATTCCAGGTGTGATGTGAAAGTGTTGATGCTTTTATCCCTGCCTGGCCCGAAGAGCTGTCCTCCTCCTTCCTGTGTGCCTCTTAGTATAAGTGGTTGCTTTTAGAAAAGTCTCTCCTATTACATTTTTAACAAGTCCTCCTCAGTCTTCAGAGTCGTGGCTCCAAAAATGGCAAATTATGCCAGCGCAAAGGTAGGAGCTCAGTGATTATCAGAGGGAGGAAGGGGAAATTTGCCAGTTGAAAGCAAATGTGACTTCCTAGAGCAGTTTCTTAAAGAACAGTTCTCCAATAGACTGGCCTTAACTGGCCTGGGAACTGTGCTCTGACCTGCCAGGAGGATTTGTATGAGAGATGTAAATCAAATCAAATTTTATTGGTCACATACACATGGTTAGCAGATGTTAATGCGAGTGTAGTGAAATGCTTGTACTTCTAGTTCCGATTGTGCAGTAATATCTAACAAGTAATCTAACAATTTCACAACAACTACCTTATACACACAAGTGTAAAAGAATGAATAAGAATATGTACATATAAATATATGGATGAGCGATGGCTGTGCGACATAGGCAAGATGCAGTAGATGGTATAGAGTACAGTATATACATATGAGATGAGTAATGAAGGGTATGTAAACATTATATAAAGTGGCATTGTTTAAAGTGACTAGTGATACATTTATTACATCCAAATTTGTATTATTAAAGTGGCTAGAGATTTGAGTCAGTATGTTGGCAGCAGCCACTCAATGTTAGTGATGGCTGTTTAACAGTCTGATGGCCTTGAGATAGAAGCTGTTTTTCAGTCTCTCGGTCCCTGCTTTGATGCACCTGTACTGACCTCGCCTTCTGGATGATAGCGGGGTGAACAGGCAGTGGCTCGGGTGGTTGTTGTCCTTGATGATCTTTTTGGCCTTCCTGTGACATCGGGTGGTGTAGGTGTCCTGGAGGGAAGGTAGTTTGCTTGTGATGCGTTGTGCAGACCTCACTACCCTCTGGCGAGCCTTACGGTTGTGGGCAGAGCAGTTGCCGTACCAGGAGGTGATACAGCCCGACAGGATGCTCTCGAATGTGCATCTGTAAAAGTTTGTGAGTGTTTTTGGTGACAAGCCAAATTTCTTCAGCCTCCTGAGATTGAAGAGGCGCTGTCGCGCCTTCTTCACCACGCTGTCTGTGTGGGTGGACCATTTCAGTTTGTCCGAGAGCCCAGGACCCTGTCAGAGAGTCCAGAACCCAGTTGCACAGGGCGGGGTCGAGACCCAGGGTCTCGAGTTTGGAGGTTACTATGATGTTAAATGCTGAGCTGTAATCGATGAACAGCATAGGTATTCCTCTTGTCCAGATGGGATAGGGCAGAGTGCAGTGTGATTGCGATTGYGTCGTCTGTGGACCTATTGAGGCGGTAAGCAAATTGAAGTGGGTCTATGGTGTCAGTTAGGGTGGAAGTGATATGATCCTTGACTAGTCTCTCAAAGCACTTCATGATGACGGAAGTGAGTGCTACGGGGTGATAGTCGTTTAGCTCAGTTACCTTAGTTTTCTTGGGAACAGGAACAATGGTTGCCCTCTTTATGCATGTGGGAACAGTAGACTGGGATAGGGATTGATTGAATATGTCCGTAAACACACCAGCCCGCTGGYCGGCGCATGCTCTGAGCACGCGGCTAGGGATGTCGTCTGGGCCGGCAGCTTTGCGAGGGTTAACACGTGTAAATGTTTTACTCACGTTGGCTGCGGTGAAGGAGAGCCCACAGGTTTTAGTAGCGGGCCGTGTTAGTGGCACTGTATAGTCCTCAAAGCGAGCAATGAAGTTGTTTTAATTTGTCTGGGAGCAAGACGTCGGTGTCCGTGACGGGGCTAGTTTTCTTTTTGTAATCCGTGATTGACTGAAGACCCTGCCACATGTCTCGTGTCTGAGCCGTTGAATTGCGACTCTACTTTGTCTCTATACTGACGCTTAGCTTGTTTGATTGCCTTAGGGAGGGAATAGCTACACTGTTTTGTATTCGGTCGTGTTTTCCCGGTCGCCTTGCCATGAATAAAAGCAGTGGTTCGCGCTTTCAGTTTTGCGCGAATGCTGCCTTCAATCCACAGTTTCTGGTTGGGGAAGGTTTTAATAGTCACAGTGGGTACAACATCACTGATGCACTTGCTAATAAACTTGCTCACCGAATCAGCGTATACATCAATGTTGTTGTCTGAGGCTATCCGGAACATATCCCAGTCCACGTGATCGAAGCAATCTTGAAGCGTGGAATCCGATTGGTCGGACCAGCGTTGAACAGACCTGAGCACGGGCGTTTCCTGTTTTAGTTTCTGTCTATAGGCTGGGAGCAACAAAATGGAGTCATGGTCAGATTTGCCGAAAGGAGGGCGAGGGAGGGCTTTGTATGCGTCGCGGAAGTTAGAGTAGCAATGATCCAGAATGCTGCCAGCCCAGGTCGCGCATTCGATATGCTGATAAAATTTCGGGAGCCTTGTTTTCAGATTAGCTTTGTTAAAATCCCCAGCTACAATAAATGCATCCCCAGGATGCTAATGCATAGACATAAGGTTGTTCTTTGAGATGTTTGTGTTAGTGCACCAGAATTTGTACTTATGGACCGATACCAAGTTTAGTAGTGRTGGGGGGGGGGGGGGGGGGGGGAGAAATCGATAGTTATATGATGCTACATTATTTGTGGACGATATATCAATATTTTACTCAAAGTATCAATAAAGAAAAAATATGTACATACGGTAGGAAGCGTTAGCTGGCGCTAGTTGGCTGTACCTGCGCCAAAACTCCAGTATTTTTCATCCTATAGCTTGTTCTCATCTTTTTAAGTAGGGAGACAGCATTTTTTTTAGCACTTCTATTTCCTTGACTGATCAAAATTCATTTTCTCATGTTATCTTGTCTCTTTGCAGCAGACGTACGCTGAGTTTTCAGAACATTAGGAACACCTAATATTGAGTTGCATCCCCTTTTGTCTTCAGAACAGCCTCAATTTGTCAGGACATGGATTCTACAAGGTGTCAGAAGCATTCCACAGTGATGCTGGCCCATGTTGACTCCAATGCTTTCCACAGTTGTCAAGTTGGCTGGATGTCCTTTGGGTGGCGGGCCATTCTTGATACACACAGTAAAATGATGAGCGTGAAAAACCTAACAGCATTACAATTCTTGACACACTCAAACCGGTGTGCCTGGCACCTACCACCATACCCCCTTTCAAAGGCACATATTTTGTCTTGCCCATTCACCCTCTGAATGGCACACATAAAAAATCCATGTCTCAATTGTCTCAAGGCTTAAAAATCCTACTTTAACTTGTCTCTTCTCCTTCATCTACACTGATTGAAGTTGATTGTGTAATGACAACAATAAGGGATCATAACATTCACCTGGTCAGTCTGTCATGGAAAGAGCAAGGGTTCCTAATGTTTTGTACCCTCGGTGTATAGCGAGCAAGACGTTTTGAACATCAAATCGCAATAAAATTGCATATCTTATCGGCACATAATTATCGTGATATCACATCGTGAGGTCCCTGGCAATACTAAACCTGACAATGGTTTATTTGTTAATTATCACAATACTCAATACCATCATGATACTTGATACTACGGCAAAAAAAWGCATATTAGCCAAAGTCACAGAACAGCACATGATCCAGACAGAAATTCCGCTACTGATCTGTTCAGTCATTGGGCATCTTTTGAGTTCATTATCATTAATGTGCTTGCTGATGGCAAAGCACAACTCTAGATTTCTCTTATAGTCTTATTATAGAGCTTCAATGATTTAAACTATTAACACGAAACCAACTTCCAAATGTCCAGACTGCCCCAGTTCGGAAAGCTTGAGAAAATATTTTTGAAGAATTCAAACTTTAAGCTATCAACTCCAAACCAACGTTGAGATGATCAGACTGCCCCTACTTAGATTTCTATGTATGCTTTTTAACTTTAACGATTTTACATTTGTTTAAAAAATACAGATATATACACTAGTTTTAGAACACCTACTCATTCAAGGGTTTTTCTTTATTTTTACTATTTTCTACATTGTAGAATAATAGTGAAGACATCAAAACTATGAAATAACACATGGAATCATGTAGTAACCAAAAAAGTGTTAAACAAATCAAAATATATTTTATATTTGAGATTTCTTCAAATAGCCACCCTTTGCATTGATGACAGCTTTGCACACTCTTTGCATTCTCTCAACCGAGGTAGTCACCTGGAATGCATTTCAATTAACAGGTGTGCCTTGTTAAAAGTTGATTTGTGGAATTTCTTTCCTTTTTAATGCGTTTGGGCCAATCAGTTGTGTCAATCAGTTGTGTTGTGACAAGGTAGGGGGTATTCAGAATATAGCCCTTTTTGGTAAAAGACCAAATCCATTTTATGGCAAGAACAGCTCAAAGAAGCAAAGAGAAACGACAGTCCATCATTACTTTAAGACATTTAAGACATTTCAATACGGAAAATGTCAAGAACTTTTAAAGTTTCTTCAAGTGCAGTCGCAAAAAACATAAAGCGCTATGATGAAACCGCCACAAGAAAGGAAGACCCAGAGTTACCTCTGCTGCAGAGGATAAGTTCATTAGAGTTACCAGCATCAGAAATTGCAGCCCATATAAATGCTTCACAAAGTTCAAGTAACAGACACATCTCAACATCAACTGTTCAGAGGAGACTGTGTGAATTAGGCCTTCGTGGGTGAATTGCTGCAAAGAAACCACTACTCAAGGACACCAATAATAAGAAGAGACTTGCTTAGGCCAAGAAACACGAGCAATGAACATTAGACCAGRGGAAATTTGTCCTTTGGTCTGATGAGTCAAAATGTGAWATTTTTGGTTCCAACCGCCGTATCTTTGTGAGACACGGTGTGGGTGAACGGATGATCTCTGCATGTGTATTTCCCACCGTAAAGCATGGAGGAGGTGTTATGGTGTTGGGGTGSTTTGCTGGTGACGCTRTCWGTGATTTATTTAGAATTCAAGACACACTTAACCAGCATGGCTACCACAGCATTCTGCAGCGATACGCCATCCCATCTTGTTTGGGTTTAGTGGGACTATCATTTGTTTTTCAACTGGACAATGACCCACTACCAGGCTGTGTAAGGGCTATTTTACCAAGAAGGAGAGTAATGGAGTGCTGCATCAGATGACCTGGCCCCCACAATCCCCCGACCTCAACCAAATTGAGATGGTTTTGGATGAGTCAGAGGAAAAGCAGCCAACAAGTGCTCAGCATATGTGGGAACTCCTTCAAGACTGTTGGAAAAACATTCCAGGTGAAGCTGGTTGAGAGAATGCCAAGAGTGGGCAAAGCTGTCATCAAGGCAAAGGGTGGCTATTTGAAGAATCTCAAATATAAAAGAAGTTTAACACTTTTCTTGGTTACTACATGATTCCATATGTGTTATTTCATAGTTTGGATGTCTTCACTATTATTCTACAATGTAGAAAATAGTAAAAATAAAGAAACCCTTGAATGAGTAGCTGTTCTAAAACTTTTGACCGGTAGTATATTTAACAGGGAAGATATATTGACACGTAGRTCTATTTTCCAAATGTGCCCTGTATAATGCAATATATAAACACAAGACATGTGAGATATATATCTCACACACACTCTCACACATTAAAATGCAACAATACAGTCATGGTAAGCACAAATTGTCACACCCTGATCTGTTTCAACTGTCTTTGTGATTGTCTCCACCCCCCTCCAGGTGTCACCCATCTTCCCCATTATCCCCTGTGTATTTATACCTGTGTTTGTTTGTCTGTTGCCAGTTCGTTTTGTTCRTAAAACCTACCAGCGTTTGTTTCCCTACTCCTGCCTGTTTCTTGCTCCTGTTTTCTAGTCTTTCCTGGTTTTGACCGTTCTGCCTGCCCTGACCCTGAAACTGCCTGCTGTTTTGTACCTTACCCCACCTTACTGGATTATTGACCCCTGTCTGCCCTGACCCTGAGACTGCCTGCCRTTCTGGACCTTTTACACCTTCTCTGGATTATTGACCCTGCCTGCCTTGACCTGTCATTTGCCTGCCGCTGTTGTTGTAATAAACTTGTGTTACCTCGACACAGTCTGCATCTGGGTCTTACCTAAACATAAAACATCACAAATCACCCACACAGTTACATTCCTCCMAAAATAAATTGCCCGAACGGCACCAGAACATCAAGATGAAATGTATTTAGAATTTTGTTCAGGAACACGGTGCATGAAACTAAAAGCAGATTTGCGTAGTGTTGTCTGTAATAAAGCTCTTTTGTGAGGAAACTCATTCTGATTGGCTGGGYCTGGCTCCCAAGGCCCAGCCTTGACTGCGCCCCTGCCCAGTCAAGTGTAATCCATAGATTAGGGTATTATTTATTTCAATTGACTAGACTCCCAGTCCCTGCCACTGAAAAACATCCCCACGGCATGATGCTGCCACCACCATGCTTCACCATAGGGATGGTGCCAGGTTTCCTCCAGACGTGACACTTGGCATTCAGGCCAAAGAGTTCAACCTTGGTTTCATCAGACAAGATAATCTTATTTCTCATGGTCTGAGAGTCCTTTAGGTGCCTTTTGGCAAACTCCAAGCGAGCTGTTTTGCCTTTTACTGAAGAGTGGCTTCCGTCTGGCTACTTTACCATTAAGGTCTGATTTTACTGAAGAGTGGCTTCCGTCTGGCTACTTTACCATTAAGGTCTGATTGGTGGAATTCTGCTTACTGTTCTCCCATCTCCACAGAGGAACTCTAGAGCTTTGTCAGAGTGACCAAGGCCCTTCTCCCCCGATTGCTCAGAGGCAGATGGTTTGAGTCTTTGATATTTATTGTAATCCAAAAGGTCAAAACCAGTTCARAGTCCAGGAGGTACAGAGTGGCTGGCAGGCTCGAGGTCAAGGCATGCAGGCGGGTACAGAGTCCAGAAACAGGCAGGGGTCAAAACCGGGAGGACTAGCAAAAAGAGAATAGCAAAAGCAGGAACACGGGAAAAACATGCTGGTTGACTTGAACATACAAGACGAAYTGGCACAGAGAGACAGGAAACACAGGGATAAATACACCTGGGAAAATAAGCGACACCTGGAAGGGGTGGAGACAATCACAAGGACAGGTGAAACAGATCAGSGCATGACACTTGGTTGTTCCAAACTTCTTCCATTTTAAGAATGATGGAGACCACTGTGTTCTTGGGGACCACCAATACTGCAGAATTTTTTTTGTGGTACCCTTCTCCAGATCTGTGCCTCGACACAATCCTGTCTCGGCACTCTCCGGAAAGTTCCTTCGACATCATGGCTTGGCTTTTGCTCTGACATGCAAGGTCAACTGTGGGACCTTATATAGACAGGTGTGTGCCTTTCCAAATCATGTCCAATCAATTGAATTTACCACAGGTGGACTCCAATTTGTAGAAACATCTCAAATATGACCAATGGAAACAGGATGCACCTGAGCTCAATTTCGAGTCTCATAGCAAAGGGTCTGAATACKTACAGTACCAGTCAAAAGTTTGGACACACCTACTCATTCAAGGTTATTTTCTTAATTGTTACTATTTTCTACATTATAGAATAATAGTGAAGACATCAAAACTATGAAATGTCACATATGGAATCATGTAGTAACCAAAAAAGGGTTAAACAAATCCAAATATATTTTAGATTCTTCAAATTAGCCACCCCTTGCCTACATAAATTAGCATAAAAAAAACACCAACCTGAACCGTTGAAGGTAGAGACACCAAACCAATGTTCAAATGTTCAGGCTATCCTGACTTCTCATTATTAAACGTTTATCAAATATAACTATATACATTTGCATTATSAGCATAGAATTGTCACACCCTGATCTGTTTCACCTGTCCTTGTGCTTGTCTCTACTCCCTCCAGGTGTCACCCATCTTCCCCATCATCCCCTGGGTATTTAAAGCTATGTTTTCTGTCTGTTTGTGCCAGTTTGTCTTGTATGTTCCAAGTCAATCAGYGTGTTTTTCCCRTGATCCTGCCTTGTCTATTCTCTTTTGCTAGTCCTCCTGGTTTTGACCCTTGCCTGTTTTCTGGACTCTGTAYCCACCTGCCTGACCATTTTGCCTGCCCTGACCTTGAGCCTGCCTGCCACACAGTACCTCCTGGACTCTGAACCATTCTCTTGCCTACCCCTTTTGGATTATGAATAAATATCAAAGACTCAAACCATCTGCCTCCCATGTCTGCATCTGGGCCTCGCCTTGTGCCCTTATAAAAATAACCCACCAACAACTTTTGAACCGTTCAAGCTAGAGACACCAAACCAAATTTTACATGTTAAGGCTATCCAATCAATCAGCCAATTAATCAATACATTTTTAAATCTACCTACTTTTTCCAACTATTACCAGACACTACCACTACTATAACTTATTTCAAAACCATAAATACTTTAAAACAATCTAGCAAGCACACCATATTTTCTTCAAGAAATGTACTTTTCTAGTTAAAAAATGGCTCTCAGAAATGTTGAAATTTCATGTACATCTATGCATTAATGAGTCAATCATAAAATCTAACTACATAATGGCAATGTATTTGAATGGTAAATCTCTATTGATTAACTGGGTAAATCAAGATGTAGTCTAGGCCTATTCACAATACAGGTGAATTAATGCATATTATATAGGAGTATGTTTATGCATTGAGTTGAACTTGTTTTGGTTGATTTCACGGATCTACAGATGATAAATAACCAATTTCCCAGTGTTTTCCACTAGCGCCAGTTACACACAAATTTTCCGCCGGGTACTTTTTCCACTTAAATTAACCTTGCCACTTTTTAACAATTCGCAAGTCAGAATTTTTTTTAGCTACGCACTCTCTCGCTACAATGAATGATATGAATTAACTATGCTACTTTTAAATTCGGAAAATCTCTCCCTCTAGAATGAACGATAGGCATATGCATCTTCTAGTTATCTATTGATAGGACAGGCACCTGTCAGTCTGCTGTCTGTTCCGCCTTCCCGTACCTTGTTTGTGTGTGTGTGTGTGTGTGTTGTGTACAGTGTGGTTGCAGGCTAATTTATTTTCACGTAGGAAGAGAGCATGAAGCTCCTTCATCGTCTGTGAGTCAATTTGCACGTCCTGTATAATGTGGTAACGATGATTCGAAATCCGCTAAGCCTATTGTTTTCTGGCACCATTTATTCAATTTAGCGTGATTCATATTCAGCCACGAAGTGCTGGCGTATAGGCTTACTGTGATTTGATTGACGAACAGGAAGCTTGACTAGTTTTTAAATAGTATCGAATTGATTGAATAAAGTCAATTTCATATCGTTGCCATTCATACATCATACAACGTAGTTATTTGTCCATGGTATTGCATCGCGACAAGTCAACTAAAGAGCTAGTTAGTATTTTCGGTATGAAATCAATCATGACTTGACAGACAATGACGTTAAAGTGAGTGACTCGTCAGTAGCCTACCGAATCGCATCTGTAAGAGCTGTTTAGTTGGCTCCTTAATTTGCATACTAGTAAGCTTTTTGCCGATTATCTGCAGATACATTATGAAAACGTTCAATGAAGATAGTGAATCATCCTCACTGCAGGAACAATAGTTAGGCTAGTGGAGCGATATCCCCACTCTGGTCGAAAATATGATAAAAGAAAACAATTGTTTTAAAAGCTAAAAATACTATATGGTATTTTCTAAGATATTGATATAGGTCTACTAATTTAATCAAAGTGTTGACAATGGAGTAGTAAACTGCTGCTTTCTGTGTAGCAAAGCCCATGATTAACACTTGCATCATTCCTCAATCATACCTGTGGTGCAGATAGCTGACAAAATGCCTCTTAAAAGGAACCTTGAAGCCTGTGGAAGTTAGCAGACTCTTACAAGGTTCTTWATGAAGAAATCTGTGGGTTAGCTAAACACATTTTCAATTTTTTTTAAATGACACTGCAATTCACAAAGAGTTGCAGGCACATGTTGAAATGATTTTACTAATTTAACTGACACGCATTGATCTCTKAACACATATGGGCCCAAAACCTAATTGAGCATCTGTTCTGTTTTATTTTAGTCCCATTTTTCCATTTGATAAAGTGCCCAACACACAATTTGTTTGATTTTAAATGTAACCTTACACATTTCATTGGGGATAATTTGGCCTATTTACTTAATTTTGCTGTTTTAATAAAATACTTAATTTGAAGAACAAACATACTGTAATTGTGGCAATTCATATCTTGCAGTAAAATACTTTAACCTCAACAGAAGACAGGTTAAATGTAAAAAAAAAAAATTGGTTTAATGTTCTCTTAGAAAATAGCCATGATCATATAGGCCTAGATGATATCCCCTAAAACTAACAATACACTGAATGTATACATTTTCAGTCATTTTAAATTGTAAACACGATACCACAACACATTTTTTAAATCTGGGAGGGAAACTCAATAATTTCAGTGTGTTTCAGATGGAATCAAGGCAGTAGAATGTAAACAGAGCACACCAAAATAAAGCTGGTTTGGCCAAAAAAACATTTTAAGTTTTGTCATTTTTCTTTTTCAGAGGGGGGTTAACGGGTACAAAAACAATCATATAAATGCAGACAAAGATAACCCATCCACCCGCCCTCCCGCTTCCACCAATGTTCTCTCTAAGCTGCGCAGGTGCAGCCCATGCAGAGTAGCAGCAGATTGAACTTCACTCAACTTTCTTCACACAAGTTTTCTCCTTTAGTTAACACTATCAATGTTTCACGCTACTGTGGGAATTGTGCTTGAATAAAAACAGTATTAGCCACTTTCAATGTAACATACCGAAACAAAACAAACTATGCAAGATTTAGTATGCAAAACTAACTGTGAGAGATTTTCTTGTAGGTAGAGCGTATTGGAGTAGGATTCTATTGCTTTGACAGGCATGACTCAGGCCCGTACTCAGACCGGTGCACCATAACCAATCAGAGCTGCATTAAGCCAATGTGCCATATATGGATCTGTGCCATTCACTTTGAACTGGACTGTGTTTATAGCATGAGTGGTTGTGAGTAGATGTGTTTGTTTTGATATCAAAGTGAGAGCTGCATGTGCACATTTGTTCATATTCTTTGCTAGTTAGTGAGTTATTAGCCCAGTTATTTCTAGTCAACAATTGGGGAGTGATTGATTCCTACAAGAGCACAAAATGTGTGCATTTCTATCCATCTTTGAAAAGCAAGTCAGGTAAAGAGCTTTTTTATGTCTTAAAGGGGCAGTGTTGTATTTTGAGACAGTCTTGAGTAAGCTAAGTAGACAATAGGCAAAGGGTAGTGTAATTTGTCTGTTTCTCTAATAATGGTATGAGAATAATGATGCATTTTATTTTGTAAAGTGGYTTCTTGCATCAAACCCAATTTGACAATTTGACACATTTGACAGAAGTCCTGAAAAGAACAGAAATCCTAGTACCAAATCGTTGTTCTAGTTTCGGTATACCGTGCAACACTAGCCTGTGTGTGCGATCCACAATTCTCACAGGTTCACGTTGTGATGGTGTTGAGATAAACAGGCCTTTTTCCCCTTCCTGATTCATCATCTGTAGGTGGGCTCTCTGGTGGAGCAACACCACGCAGGCTGGTGGTGCCAGTCACTGCCACTGCGTCACTGTGATCAAGCCCTCTGCGAGTCACGTTGGGGAACAAACTGTCTCACAAGTCATCCTTGCAGATACACCAGCCTTCATTATGACTGTGTGTGTGTGCATGCTTGTGTTAATACCCTTGTTGGAACCAAGTATTTAGTTTATTTGTTATAATTAATTGGTGATGTATAAGTGAATAGGTTGGTTTACTTTTGAGTTGAAGTTTTGCCCAATATGGTCGCTTGTTAAGCTGCGGCCAATGGGAGAGTTGACCTGGTTAACAGGAGGCCTGGGGAAAAAAGAGAGGGAGAGAGAAGATGAGAAAAGGATGGACATTACATTATGACCGTTGGTGAAGAAAAATAATAAAAGAAAACAGTAAAAATTGAACCAAACCCATAGCTACCGAGTTTTGAAGGGAAATAACGATTTTATTTTATAAGAGAGTTGTTATAATTTTGTTAAGAAAGACTTATTTGACAGCCTTGAGGTTAGCCTAGAATCGTGTGAAACCGAGAGAGAATTGCTTGGGAAAGATTAACGAGTTCATGTTCCCATGGGATATCGGTTACTGCTAAAGAGTACTGTCTGCATTAATAGCTGTGCTTGCTGTGGATCTTGTGAGGAAATCTGCACAGAACTGCCATACTTCGCTGAGGGAATATCAACGAGTAGTGAGTAACCACAACGGTGGGGTGCTTCTGGACTTTATGTGTGTCGYCATTTTTTTTTWTAGCTCCAACGCGCGCCAACGAAGTTAAGCAAGCTTGAAATAATTTGGACATGGGTTGTGCATGACTCATTGGGGTTTATTATTTACTATTTATTTTGATGTGGTGCATTGAAAAAGTAATACTACACATCTTGAACCTTATGTATGTTGCCTTGGTGGAGTCATTTCCTGTTTCAATTTAATTTAATGCATGGGAAAGTATATACTTATACAATAACAAAAATCTATAATCATTCCATCTGAAGTTAATACCCTATTTGTCATCACCCTAGATAGTTTACAATAGGGATTCTTATTTGAGATGTCCTTCTCACCTAACATCCCATGTTGTTGAGATATTCTACGTAAGTTAATTGTCACGCCCTGACCTTAGAGATCCTTTTTATGTATCGCTTTTGGTTTGGTCAGGGCGTGAGTTGGGGTGGGCATTCTATGTCTGGTGTTCTATGTTGTCTATTTCTTTGTGTTTGGCCGTGTGTGGTTCCCAATAAGAGGCAGCTGTCAATCGTTGTCTCTGATTGAGAACCATACTTAGGTAGCCTGTTCCCACCTGTGTTTGTGGGTAGTTGTTTCCTGTTTTGTGTTTTTTCACCTTACAGGACTGTTTCGTGTCGTTCACTCTCTTTGTTGTTTTTTGTCATTCAGTGTTCAGTTTATTTGATTCAATTTACTATGAATACTTACCAGGCCTCCTATGTGTCTCTCCACTCCAGTGATGATCCATGGCACGAAGCCTCCAGTGATAATCCATGGCACGAAGCCTCCAGTGATAATCCATGGCACGAAGCCTCCAGTGATGATCCATGGCACAAGCCTCCAGTGATGATCCGTGGCACGAAGCCTCCAGTGATGATCCATGGCACGAAGCCTCCAGTGATGATCCATGGCACGAAGCCTCCAGTGATGATCCATGGCACGAAGCCTCCAGTGATGATCCATGGCGTGAAGCCTCCAGTGATGATCCATGGCACGAAGCCTCCAGTGATGATCCATGGCACGAAGCCTCCAGTGATGATCCATGGCACGAAGCCTCCAGTGATGATCCATGGCACGAAGCCTCCAGTGATGATCCATAGCACGAAGCTCAGTTATGATCCAGGCACGAAGCCTCCATTATGATCCATGGCACGAAGCCTCCAGTGATGATCCATGGCATGAAGCCTCCAGTGATGATCCATGGCACGAAGCCTCCAGTGATGATCCATGGCACGAAGCCTCCAGTGATGATCCATGGCAAGAAGCCTCCAGTGATGATCCACGCCCTGACCTTAGAGATCCTTTTATGTCTCTATTGTGGTTGGTCAGGGCGTGAGTTGGGTGAGCATTCTATGTCTGGTGTTCTATGTTGTCTATTTCTTTGTGTTTGGCCGTGTGTGGTTCTCAATCAGAGCAGCTGTCTATCGTTGTCTCTGATTGAGAACCATACTTAGGTAGCATGTGCCCACCTGTGTTTGTGGGTAGTTGTTTCCTGTTTTGTGTTTTTTCACCTTACAGGACTGTTTCGTGTCGTTCACTCTCTTTGTTGTTTTTTGTCATTCAGTGTTCAGTTTATGTGATTAAATTTACTATGAACACTTACCACGCTGCGTGTTAGTCCGATGATTCCTATTCCTCATCATCAGACGAAGAGGAGGAGCGTTACATTAATATCGTGAGAGTCAAATTCGAGCCTGGTGAGAGGGTTACACTTGCATTATCAAGTGTAGCTTATGTGAGTGAGCGAGTGTAAACATGAATATAGTTGTTATTGTGTGGATGTTGTTCTTTGGCCATCTCTTTCGCTGTCTTTCCTCTGAGTTCCGAGGTCAGGTCACCTGCTTGGACCAGGTACGGGTCGATAATTCATTTGGATGTGTTGGGAGGGATCAATAAGGCCTGGAGCAGTTCCCCGGGGAGGGACGGAGGACAGACCGGCAGCGTGTCGGGGTGCGCTTCATCAGCAGGTTTTGTTGGGCTTGGTTTACTCGGAGAGGATGCAGCTGTTCACATTYGCTCTGGAGGGCACCGCAACGCACTGTGTGTGTGGATCTATTATGTGTGTGTGAGAGAAGTGTGTGTGTGTGTGTACACCTCAATTTCCCTGACAAAGTTCAACACCTGAGTCAGAATTCATGAAGCCTGTGCAACGAACCTTGCTGCTTTCTTACCTTGCTATACTCCCTGCCCCTCACTGAATGTCAGATGGTACAGACTGACTCCTGTCTCCTTCCTCTTTAGGGCTGTACTACGTGGACTCGGAGGGGAACCGTGTGTGTGGAGACCTATTTGCGGTGGGCTCTGGCTTTATGTACGCGTATGGAGTGGTGGACAGCGKGCTGAGACAGGCTATGTCTGTAGAGGAGGCGTGCGAGCTGGGCCGCAGAGCCATCTACCAGGCCACATACCGAGACGCCTATAGCGGAGGACAGGTCAATCTGAACCAGGAAGACGTATTGAAGCTGCACCACCAATACCAGGAACAGAACATATAGAGAGGGGAAGGAGGGATTGATGAAGAATAGTAATAATCAGGAAGGTTGATAATGATATAGCAGCAATGTTTTATTCATTTGGATTCATTTCGCGAACAGTTTGCTGCAGTTCCCACACACAACGTGTTTCATAAAGGGGGTGCCGTTTTCTAGTGAAGAGGCTGATGAGTCAAATCCGTCTTACTCGGTGTAGGAATAGTCTGCATCTCTTACAATGTTACAGATCTACCTTCTAACAAAAACTAGGAAAGCAAATCTTTTCTCAGAAAAACCTTGTGATGTTTTTGTAAACATGAAATGTGTTTTTATTTGATTTAGGTCCTCTTGTTTTTCCTCCTGTGTTTACTGTAGATGTGTATTTTATTCATACACACAACACATTCTCACTTCTGTCATTTGATCTTTTTCTTCTTTTCTCCATCCCTTGATATAACTCCTTCCATTTTCTGTTGGTGTTTTGTCATCTGCATCTGTTGAGATCCTGATGTATTCTGTTCCTCAACCTACAGCTATAGCTCTAACCCTGCTCTGTGATCATTGGGGAGTAGCTGTAGTGTTTACCTTTCAACTATAGGAGTTGCTAATTACATATCTATCGCTAATTGTGCTTCCTGTGTGGAAAACGGTATATTTTCCCCCTCACTTAACTTCCCCTCCAATGGTTTTATATATATTTTTTTCATTAATTGGAAGGGAAATGTATTTTTTTTTATTTCTCTCCGACACACTTAGCTTCTCAATGCTAATGTTATATGCCGCTCTGTCACTGTGCTTTACAATGTAATGATCTGCGCGGGGCTGTGTGAGCCCCTTCAGTGGTTTTATGGCGGGAAATAAACACTAATAAAAGCGATTGGTAGCCATCTAAGCCCCTGCACCTTCCAGCCATGGTTAAAAACTAGTTTCACAGGTGGATAGTTAGCAGATGGAATATAAATGGGATTTCAATAAATGTAAATGAGCCTTCCTTTCCAGCTCTCTGCGCTGAGTAAATGAAGAGATGAGAATTACACCATGGTGGACCCACACAATCACAATGGCAAGCTGGAATCATACAGAGCACTTAATTTACTGGTAAGTAGACCACTTTGATATGACACTGAAAGGTAATGTGGGTATAGACTATTTTAAGGATAAGTGCAGGATTTATAATACATGATTCAAGTATTAAACTAATGTTGGTCTTCTCTTTCGAGCATGATGAGCTTTCTTGTATGGAAGAACTGGAATGGAACGCCTATACAACCTGCAGCCAGCCATGACCGGAGGTCTTCACCCATCGTATAGGGCCATTTGGCTCTCAATGTCTGACATTTTTCAGTGTCGCTACCTCCGTTATGATTTGCTCTCTCCACTCACAATGCTTTAAAATCGACTACTGGATTGTGACATCGGGGGATAGCGTGACAAATGGTGAAAATAACATTGTTTGAACCTAAATGAGAGCGAGCATTTAGAAAAAGACCAGCTGGCGATATTGGAAGGTGCCAGCATGATGATTTTCAGTGTCAGAAAATAACCTCTGTGCCCACGATATGCCATCTGTCAGGTGGTCATATGTGATTTTGGTCTCAGCCACTCGATCTGATTAAGGCCAAGACTCCGGGGGGAGGCGAGTCTTGGATGAGCACAGATCCACTTCAAACTTCATGTTTATCTGAAAACCGTTATCCCATTGAAGGTGTGAGCTCAGAGATCATAGATGAAAAACACAATGATACGAGTGTGTGCCGTCGGTGATGATTTGAGTGTACCAGAGTAATAGCTATTAATTTCTCTCATCCTGGATGCTGTACGTACATCAACAAAACAAATGAGAAGTGTTATTTGGCTGAGGTAATGTTTCTGGGCGCGCTGTCTCGTGTCCACCCCGAAGGCCCTTGGGGTGTCGTGTAATCAGCGTGCTCGAGTCCTTAAACGCGTGCCAGTTTCGAGGGATAATTGTGTTCGTGCTTTTTGCGCATCCCTATCATCGGTCGCGCAAGAGGCTGCTGCTCTCGCCTCATTTGAGAGGTGCCGTTTTTCATCCCTCTGGGCTCGGCAGTGGCGGCTGCTGCTGCGCAGTGTCCTCGAGCCTGTTTTCCCCTCTCCTGGTTTTGGCAATGGCTTTCCCATCAATTAATTTGGCTGCACGAAGGAATAAAGCCTCACTGAGAAAACATTGGCGGTCTCTATGTGTAGTCTGACAGGTCTGGTCCATTCTCGAGTCAGTCCTTGTCCTTTCTAGGCACTTATAGTGTGTTGCTGCCACAGTTGCTGCTGCATGTTGTTCTTGATGATGGTGATGGTGATAATGATAGCTCCACTATTAGCACAGCGTGTCCCAGAGGAGCCCCGGGGCTCAGGGCTGTTTGGCCCTTGTCATGACACCTGACTGTATAAATGTGGCATGTCTGTTTGTTTTATCGTCAGCAGCATAAGGGCCTCCCAGGCAAACAGACACGGGGTCAAAAGAAGCCGCTAAAGACATGGCAGTAAGAGCGATGGTCTCTGCCATGGCCAGTCCACTTACTCCTATGTGGCACTTGTTTTTATTGCTGTTGTCCTTTAATATGTGGTGACCATCATGCCCTGTAGGACTGGAGCGTGGATTGCATCTCGATTCTGGTTGTTTCTGGTTGTTTTTTCAGGGTATCAAGAGAATTTTGAGAGCCTGCTGGTTTTAGTGCTTGGTATTGTTTGTATGTACTAACATTTGTCAGGATGACACATCATTTAAGTTGTTGTGTGTCTGACCTTGTATGTGGGGGGTGTGCACCAAATTCAAATCTCTTTTTAGAATTCTGTATATGCTACATGGCAGTGTGGTGTACGGAGCACCATGTTCATGTATCCAACATCAAATGACTAGTTTATGACATACACGATTAAATGATTTCAGTTTAGATTCATCACATCATCGGCTGTACTAGTTATGGAAATAGGCTAGCTCTCTGCCTGCCTGCATGTATCTGGGGGAAGTAAAGTACAGTGTTTTTGGAGGTTTGAAATTTCTCGAAGGACTGCAGGGTTTTTGACATTCATTGCCAGGCTTCTGCAGACCCATCTCAGCCAGAGCCAGACTCTGCAGCGAGGCGTGAAGTCCTCCCCTCTTCTCCTAGATTTCCACTTAATCTCCCCCAGGGCGACCTCGGCCCATCGCCCACCTCCCCCTCCACCAACCCCGCAGGTCCATTCAGGCCCAGCCCGATCAATGCCATCTCCCTCTGGCCTGAACGCCCGCCCAGTACACCAGTGGAAGGGGAGGCATTAATTAAACACCTCAGAGCTCATTACTCAGGCCCAGCCCCTCGGCTTCCTGCCTGTTTACTGACTCTGCAATTGTAATTCAGGCTGGAAGTGGATGTGAGGGTAATGAGAGAGGAGGGGAGGACGCCATTGACAGATGATCCGGAGGGATGGACGTGGCAATGACACTGCCGACTAACACAGACTCTAGTGGCTCGGACGGCGTGATGGACAGATGTTCTAGGGTTCTGTGTAAGTACCCACTCACTCACACAGAAAGTAATATATGATAATGTATGGCACCCTACTCCCTATATAGCGCACTACTTCTGGTCAAAAGTAGTGCACTATACAGTTTAGGTTATAGGGTGCCGTTTGAGACGCAGCCTATGACTGTTCTACGAAGCGGACATCAGGTAACTTATAGAAGGACCAAGTTAGCAGATCTGGAGAGCTTAAATTGCAGTCTGGGTCTGACACTCTAATGATACTAAACAGTAATGAAGGAATAATGACTCCATGGCTGTTCTAAATAACACAAAGTTCCCATAGAGGAGTCGAGTAATGGAACACCCAACACTATCCGTGGTAGGGATTGTTAAAAAAAAAAAGGAAAAAAGAAAAAGGAAAACAATCAAATACAATTGATAAAGAAATTAACTACAAATACACTACCATTCAAGATAGGGAATGTTGTAAAATAATTTGTATTCGACTTTCTATTAATAGTACTTATAAATAGATAAAACAGCATTAGAAGAAAGGATAATTATTGAAATAATACATCTTCAAATATATGGAACTGGAACAGGAAAGTACTCAAAAGCCTAAAATAAGGTAGGAATCAACATGGTACGGATAAAAAGACAGCAAACAGAGGACATGGAAGCCACAGTATGTGTGTATGTGCAGGTGTATTGTGATGGAAGGTGGGGTGTGTGTTTTTGTGTTTGGAAAAGTGAGTGCAAAAGGAAAATGGTTGCAAATGCCAGAGCCCATGTGTGTTTGCGATTGGGAGTTGTGACAGAGAGAGCTTTCAATTTTCTGCGGATATGGGATATACTGTACATTTTAACATAAATGATAACAATAGGTTATTTATTGTCCTATCATGATGGAACGGTCCCCAACCCTATACGCTAGACACCCAACTGAGCGACCCATACACTAAGGAGAAGTCCTTTACTGTTTTATAGGCCTACTGCAAGTAGCCTATACGCAGCCAAGATAGAATGATACATGCAGTCAGAGACCCACTAAAGCAGCACTGCCCCTTCAAGAGTTTGTGCCTGCCTGGCAAAGTTGGTCCTACAAAGCCAATGCCCCCGGATGGGTGAGCATAATATACTGTACAAGGAAGTTCTCAAAACTGCTAATGAGAACCTTGATTACCTTGTATCTACACAGTGGGAATTCCAGTGGGGTGCCCCCACCMAGGTAGTGGCAGTGAKGCCAACACTAGCTGCAGTAACCCATGGGGAGGGYKTCACACTCAGACAATCAGAGAGGGGGCAAATTATTGTGGCCCCGGTGGCACAAAATAATCAAATGTCTGACTGCACAGAGATCTTTTTATTTAACTAGGCAAGTCAGTTTAAGAACAAATTCTTATTTACAATGACAAAACCCAGACAGTGTTGGGCCAATTCTGCACCGCCCCTATGGGACTCCCAGTCACGGCCGGATGTGATACAGCCTGGATTCGAACTAGGGACTGTAATGACATCTCTTGCACTGAGATGCGGTGCCTTAGACTGCTGCGCCACTCGGGAGCCCAAGGTGCTTGGGAAATGGTCACAATGGGAGACCAGCGTGTGTGTGTTTGAGGGGAAAGGGRTGTATCTGMGCTCCATCAGCTAGAACTTGACATTGGTTAATCAAATCTCCCCATTCTTTGTAACGAGTGCACTCACAATAAGGAAGCAAGTTCAGGGAGTGAGTGTTTTTAATAAATAAAACAAAACAATTAACACATAACACAAACAACGCACCGGCATGAAAACAGAGTCGATAACACCTGAGAGAACCAAGGGGAGTGACAGATATAGGGAAGATAATCAAGGAGGTGATGGAGTCCAGGTGAGTGTCATGAGGCGCKGGTGGGCGAGACGATGGTGACAGGTGTGCAGGATAATCAGCAACCTGATGACCTAGAGGCCGGAGAGGGAGTATACGTGACATTCGTTCTCAAATTTGCATGCCTTCTCAAACAGCTATAACTGTATATGCATTCTCACATCAAGTCTTTTCTTGAGTTGGGCTTGGAACAACTGTTGAACATCTGAGCTTGTGGTTGTGTGTGTGTGTGTGTGTGTGTATCCCACATCTTGCTATGGGGTAATGATGTTAGAGACAATATAGGATGAATGAAAATAATTGTTTGCTAAAATAATAATTGCCAAAATGATATTTTTGTAATGGCAATCCTGGTTATAGGTAACAATACTTTGCATTAACTGCCTACATTATTACGCATATTATTAGTGAGTTGTGGAAATAAATGAAGATATAACCCCCCCCCTCAAAAAATATAAATATAAATATATACACTACCGTTCAAAAGTATGGGGTCTCTTAGAAATCTCCTTGTTTTTGAAAGAACATTTTAAAAATTGTCCATTAAAAGAACATCAAATTGATCAGAAATACAGTGTAGACAGTTGTTGATGTTGTAAATTACTATTGTATCTGGAAACAGATTGATAGCCTTTTAGGGAGAGTTCTCTGTCCAGAGTCTCTGTTCTTTAGCCCATCTTAATCTTTTCTTTTTATTGGCCAGTCTGAGATATGGCTTTTTCTTTGCAACTTTCTTTGAGACTGGTGTTTTGCRGGTACTATTTAATGAAGCTGCCAGTTAAGGCCTTGTGAGGCGTCTGTTTCTCAAACTAGACACTAATGTACTTGTCCTCTTGCTCAGTTGTGCACTGGGGCYTCCCACTCCTCTTTCTATTCTGGTTAGAGCCAGTTTGAACTGTTCTGTGAAGGGAGTAGTACACAGCGTTGTACGGGATCTTCAGTTTCTTGGCAATTTCTCGCATGGAATAGCCTTGCCTTTCAGAAGAAAGTCCTTTGTTTCTCGCCATTTTGAGCCTGTAATCGAACCGACAAATGCTGGTTATTATTGGTTCTTTAATTAGCACAACAGTTTTCAGCTGTGCAAACATAACTGCAAAAGGGTTACTTAATGATCAATTAGCCTTTTAAAAATATAAACTTGCATTAGCTAACACAACGTACCATTGGAACATAGGTGTCGTGTCTTTGCTATGCCGGATTAAGTGTTATGACATGCTATTCTATAAAATACTTTCTCCGTAATTAATATTACCTGATTGAACTAATCATGTAAATATAATTAACTAGAGAGGAGGGGCACCACAAAATAATATTTATAGAGCTGTTATCTTCCGAATAAACTCTTAAAGACCTAATAATATTTTACATCAATAGCAGTCAATATTAATCGTCACCTTATTTCAGTCTCATCTGAAATTTGAAAATCTTCACGAACCCTGGCTAACAAGTTGAATCAGCAATACAAAATTGGGTTTAATTATTTATTTACTAAATACCTAACTAAATCACACAGAATTACATATACACGGAATAAATCATACCTTGATTAAAAATTACGTCATAAAGGAAAACGTCCCTAGCGGGCGGAACAGATATGACAGCTTGTTACACAAAAGAAAAGGGGCTGGGTTTGAGTGAAAGAGCGGGAAGACTGAGGAACAAAGGGCGAAGCTGTGCTATCGTAAATACARTATCTTATGCATTCTAAATTACCGCCCATTTGGAAAAGGAAAATGCAATAAATATTTACTCTGWGCTGTGCTTCGGTAGGTTGGTGGTAGATGGAAGGCCGTGTTGCCCAACMGAKTYCTTTGTCCTTTGAAGAATGTCTTTGCTGGTAAATTGGATATGTTGTAGTAWCGTCRTYGTGTAGTAGACGGGATACTCTGTCTGTCCTTCCTAGCCTGCGTTTGCAGCAGCTGTTGCTAACAACGTCTAGGAGGTATCACTTCTATAGTGAATACGAGTTCAAAGTTCATACCATTCACAACCAAAGCTCATGCTGATGTTGGCTTAGTTCTGTAGTTATTATCTGAACCATTCTGACATAGGACCGTCGTCCTCATCCTCGGAACAGATAGTTAAATTTTCGTCAATGGCTTATATAGTGGAGGGAGAGGGGTGTGTCTGAAAAGTTTATTACCCATGTCTCTTCACAGGGGCGGGCCACTGGTTGAGCAGAGCCCTAAACTTATGAAAACCCAAATCTCTCATTTGGAAGCTAAAATTACATTTCATCTCTTCACAAATAATTTCATATTCAAACATTTGAATTAAACAACAATTCCATGTGAATCCGATACCTCTGATGTTTATACTTTCCACAGTAGAGTTTATGTCATTCTATCATTGATGAGAATGTGCCAGAGGACAACCGAACTGACATAATATACCTTAAGTACMACCGCATATGTTCAGTTGGTCGGATTACCAGAATATAGTTCATTTCCCCCCAACTTCTGATGTTCCCAGAATCTCTATGTTAACCAAAGGGGCTTTCTAATGTCACATCAGTAGAGTAGGGAGAGGAAAGGGGGGGGGGAGGTATTTATGACTGTCATAAACCTACCCCCAGGCCAACGTCATGACATAAGAGTGATGGTTGCTGATAATGGGCTAAACTTTTGAACGGTAGTGTACATACAGTTGAAGTCGGAAGTTTACATACACTTAGGTTGGAGTCATTAAAACTCGTTTTTCAACCACTCCACAAATTTCTTGTTAACAAACTTTGATGCGAAAGTGCAAATCAATCCCAGAACAACAGCAAAGGACCTTGTGAAGATGCTGGAGGAAACAGGTACAAAAGTAACTATATCCACAGTAAAACAAGTCCTATAGCGACATAACCTGAAAGGCCGCTCAGCAAGGAAGAAGCCACTGCTCCAAAACCACCATAAAAAAGCCAGACACGGTTTGCAACTGCACATAGCGCAAAGACAGCCACATTTTTGGAGAAAATTGTCCTCCGGGTCTGATGAAACAAAAATAAAACTGCTTTGCATAATGACCATCATTATGTTTGGCAGAAGAGTGGTATGCTTGCCAAGCCGAAGAACACCATCCCAACCGTGAAGCACGGGCCTGCAACATCCATGTCTGTGGGGTGCTTTGCTGCAGGAGCGACTGGGCCACTTCACAAATAATAAATGGCATCATGAGGCAAACAGTTATGTGATATATTGAAGCAACATCTCAAGACATCAGTCCAGGAAGTTAGCTTGTCAACAACATGGGTCTTCCAAATGACGACATGACTCCCAAGCAGACTTCCAAAAGTGTGGCGCAAAATGGCTAAGGACAACCAAAGTGTCAAAGGATTGGAGTGCCATCACAAAGTCCCTGACCTCAATCCTATATATATTGGTGTGGACAGAAATGAAAAAAGCCATGTCGAGCAAAGAGGCCTACACAACCTGACTCAGTTACACCAGCTCTGTCAGGAGGAATGGGCCCAAAAATTCACCCCAACTTATTGTTGGGAAGCTTGTGGAAGGCTAACCCAAATACGTTTTGACCCAAGCGTAAACAATATAAAGCAATGCTACCAAAATACTAATGAGTGTATGTAAACTTCTGACCCACTGGGAATGTTGATGAAAGAAATAAAAGCTTGAAATAAACATTCTCTCTTACTATTATTCTGACATTTCACCATTCTTAAAATAAAGTGGTGATCCTAACTGACCAAAACAGAATTTTTACTAGGATTAAATGTCAGGAATTGTGAAAACTGAGTTTAAATGTATTTGGCTAAGGTGTATGTAAACTTCCGACTTCAACTGTATATCTTATTGTTATTTACTGCTGCTGTTTAATTATTCATTATTCTTATCTCTTACTTTTTGGGGGGTATTTTCTTAAAATTACATTGTTGGTTAAGGGTTTGTAAGTAAGCATTTCACTGTAAGGTGAAATTTGTTGTATTCGACGCATGTGACAAATACAATTTGATTTGATTTGAATGTGCCTCGGGGCCCCAAATGCCGTAGTCCGGCCCTGCCTTGCCCTTTGCTCTCTGTTCTTGTCTATTCCTTTTGACAGTTGGAGTTGGAGTGCCACAACCTCAAACACCCAGCAGTCTTCAGTGGTTTCCAGTTTCTGCTCCCTCGTCAGAACTGCAGCAGAAAGCCATACAAATATTTATCCGCTGTCTCCCCCCCTCAACACTTTTCATTTCTGTCACAGTCCCCATATCCCTCTTTTCCTCTATTCCCTCTCTTAGCTCTTTCTGTCTTTCTTCGCTCTCCCACACACTCTCTGAATCCCTCTTCCCCCTCTCCCTTTCACTCCCTCTTTCTCTCCCTATCCCTCTCTGTCCCTCTTCCCATCCTTTTCTCTCTGCCCCGCTCTCGCTCTCCCGCTTCTTCTATCCCTCTCCCTATCATGTTCTCTCTGCCCCCCCTTTCTCTTCCCTTTGATCTCTCTCTCTCTCCTCTGTCTCAGGACAGATCTMCTCTCATTACGTTGATGGTGGTGATGATTCAGTTCACTGGTGCTATGCTCTCTCTCTCTCATCAGCACCTCTCCAAGGCCTTTTTCAGCAGTCTGCTCATGCAGCCCTTTTCGCTTCAAGGGCACAGGGGCAGCATTGCGCCTGGTCCTCTGCCCCTCTGTCCTGTGGATCCATTGTAGGCACTTGACCATTAACATAGCACTTGACCATTAACCATGGTAAGCAATGCTCCCTAACCACCTAGAACCACATTCAATCCATTTAAATGAAATAATTTTTTACTTTATTCTCTGTGAACTATAACAAATGCAATATGTGCTGTGTCTTACCTGTGATCCTCATGGCTGCTCATTACCAAAGTTCCCTTGATCTAACAGCTCTGTACGGCTGATCCTTATGTGAGCGTTATTATGGTCCCTTGTTTCTGATCTTTACTGAGTAGGGTACTGCCTCTCTGCCTCTGGCTGGCTGCTGTCCCTCTCTCTCTGTTGTTCTTAAGCACTGCCTTGTAAAGATGCACTGCGGCTCTTCGTTGTCAGTCCTTCACCAGCGTCGTTCCCTAACATGAAACATTAAAGGCTTTTTCTCACCTCCAAGCAGAATTGCTCCTCCTGTTCTTTTTGACTCGTTTGCTGCTTTCATCTGTTTTTCTGTTTACTGCAATCACAACGACCCTTCCTACTCCCACAACGACCCTTACTACTCCCACAACGACCCTTAGACACAGACACTATGCACACAGACCTTCATCCTCTTTCACTGCGTGTGTGTCGCTTACACACACACACACACACACACACACACACACACACACACACACA
>NC_036859.1:9504100-9599251 GCF_002910315.2 Salvelinus sp. IW2-2015 | reverse complement strand
CTTTACGCACACGCACACACACACACACGTCTGGTTGATTGTTGGGATTCATTTGTTTGTTTGTTTCACCTGAGTCTTGTAATGCCTGGCTCTGATCCGGCTGATGTAGCCTTGGCTTTTATCTCACTAATTGGCAGATCTGAGCTCAGCTGRGATCCCACCAGAGGGCCGTGTGAGGCAGGGCTCAGCCAGCGAGGGGTTAAACACTGAGTGGGTTTAATGAAGGGTTAAAGCAGGAGATGAAAGGACGGGGCTGGAGGCCTTCGGCTCTACGCTGCTCCTCGTCCGTCTGCTCCTAAACAGTAAGGTAGAGCCGGGCCGCCCAGGGTGATTTGGGCAAGGTGGTGTGTGGGGTGTGACAGGCTGCTCTTGGTTGCAAGGATATTGTTTTATTTGATTAAGTCACAGACACACAGGGTTTTGGATGGTTTTGTTTATTCCACATGAATACAGCCGACCCTGTACACACGTTGACCCCTCCATCCTTCCTCTGGAAATAGCTTTAGCCACACCTGAGGTCTCAGGTCACACACTGCTCTGTGCAGGTGTGTCCCTGGTAGCAGCTGTGACACATGGACACACGCGAATGGACACACGGACACACATACGCTTACACGCACGCACGCACACACAGACACACACACCATCAGTGTATTTTATTTTTCTACAGAAACAGTACACCGCCTTTCTCTTTGTTCAATGTTTCAAGAACAACCGTGGCATCGGAGAAGCATTCCTGTCAGAGATTTCAATTTTCTCCATCTCTCCTTGTAATTCTCTTCTCAAGAGTAGGCTGCACTTCTGCAAAACTTCTCGATCCTTTCAAATCTCTCTCACTGAAGCTATGCTATTTACTGGTGTGAGAGTGTGTGGGTGTGTGTGCTGAGTGGTTTTATAATTATGTGTCTGTCTGGTTGTGTATTGATGTCTGTGTTTGGGAGTATTTGTATGTTCTCTGCGTGCCTGTCTGTCTGTCTGTCTGCCTGTCTGCCTCTCTATGTCCTCGTTGACTCTCACTGCGTGTGTCGGAATTGATCAGTATCCTGTACCTCCCTTCACCTCGGGCTAATTGTGTGTGTATGTCTGTATCTGAGTGTGTCTCTCTCTCTCTCTGTGTGTGTGTGTGTGTGTACTTGCTCATCTCTGTAAGTGTATCTGGTGTCGTCTTCTCACCTGTCAGTCAGAAGCTTCTCTCAGCAGGGCTTTAGCTATCTATAAAAGGAAGGTCACAGAGCCTCAAAGACAGAGATGAGCTAGGACTCCACTGCCTTATGATTACAGCACAATACCCCTGCACTCGCTCTGGGAAACATCTGAGCACATGGCAAGGATGAAGAGATGGGGTGAACCAGGGGATAGCCGGACACAGGCACACACACACACACACACACACACACTGGTTCAAGCTAAGCCGAGGTGATGCTAGGTTTGATAGTAAGAAGAGTAAATTACTCCCCACATACGGCGATGGAAGATCTTGTGTACAGGAGAGCTTGGATTTCTACCATATGAAACATGGGAGTTATGGGAAAAAGTGATTGAGGTGGAGAGAGAGGGAGCAGATGGGTCAGCCATCTGGTGGATGGAGAAAAAGCGAGGGAGATGAAAAGAAGAGGGAGGGAGCGCTGGAGAGATGGAGATAAGGGAGCGATGCATGGGAAATATCCATGTGTACAAGTTTGAGTGTGTCGGTGCGCGCGTGCGCGTGCGCGTTTATTTAGTCAAAGGAGATTCAGGTGTGAGCATGCAGCTGAGTTCATACCACACACTGTTGAGCGCACTAACATACACACATTAACTACAACACGCTACAGCAGGGTTTCCCAAACTCGGTCCTCGGGACCCCAAGGGCTGTACGTTTTGGTTTTGATCTGATTCAAATGATCAAAGCTTGATGATTAGTTGATTATTTGAATCAGCYGTGTAGTGACAGGGCAAAAACCAAAACGTGCACCCCTTGGGTCCCCAAGGACCGAGTTTGGGAAACMCTGTGCTGGAGGCAGGAGGACACACCCCACACACATGGGCACACATACAGGTAACTGCCAAAATAATGGAGTAAATGAGGGATACAAAGTATATTGAAAGCAGGTGCTGCCACACAGGTGTGGTTCCTGAGTTAATTAAGCAATTAACATCCCATCATGCAAATTATTTTGGCTACCATGGCTATGCCCCGATAGGATGACAATGCCCCCATCCACAGGGCACGAGTGGTCCCTGAATGGTTTGATGAGCATGAAAATGATGTTAACCATATGCCACGGCCATCTCAGTCACCAAATCTCAACCCAATTGACCACTTATGGGAGATTCTGGAGTGGAGCCTGAGACAGCGTTCTCCCACCACCATCAACAAAACACCAGGTGATGGCATTTMTTGTGGAAGAATGGTGTTGCATCCCTCCAATGGAGTTCCAGACACTTGTAGAATCTATGCCAAGGTGCATTGAAGCTGTTCTGGCTCGTGGTGGCCCAATGCCCAAYTTCCTTTATTTTGGCAGCTACTTGTAGGTCCACACTAAAACAGACATGGGCAAACCACACAGTCAGAAACCTTACATGCACAGCAACAAGGACAGCCATGTTAGCCATGCTTTATGCACTGTCTATATGGAACTCAGAGAYTTAGCCCAGGGCTGAGACAAGCTAYGTTACAGACCAGCACAGCTAATTCACTGAGACAAGGAAAGAGAGGGGGAGAGGGAAAGAGAAGAGACCGGCAGATAAATAGCAAAGAAAGGGGGACAAGGCAGAGAAAGAGAGATGATGAAAGAGTACGAGAGGGGSAGAGACGGGGGAAGAAAATGGGGAGAGAGACGAAGATGAGGATGGATGAGCAGACAGACTAAAATAGCTAAGTAATGGTAAACCTGAAACAGATCAAAGAAATTATCTTCGTAAAAGACCAGATGTCAGGAAAATAGATATCAATGTATTTGCGGTGGCAGGAGCCTTGAATACCCTTTAAATTGCACCATCCCTGTKGTGATGTGAGAGAGCATTAGTGAAYTGATGCCACTGACRAGAGAATGCAGCTCTGGGAGATACAAATCGCTTACATGGTGGCAAAATAAAGGGATGGTGAAAAGAAAGTTATAAATGTTCATTCACACCACACTTACTGTAAATACATACTGCCATGACTTAATTATCTATAATATAGTACAACAGAGTGACGATAATATGTGGACAGCCATGTTAGTCATAAAATGGTGAACGTAGATCATGAAATTCACATTCACTGCAAATATAATGACACAATTATTTTGAATTCAATTACAGTTGCAAAACATTTTATCGGTGTAAATACACGCACAGCATCGCCAACTCAGTGCTCTGCATGTGGTGGACACAAAAAGCCACCATATAATTTGCGAAACTTTGTTATTTTCTCTCTGCTTGGATGATAATGATGATTATCGTCATTACTGTCCTGGTAATAATCATCAATTTGGCTGTTGTTGTTTTTGTCGTCAGCACTTTGTTCTTCGCTTGGCACACATCTGCGTCCCAAGTGACCTACATTGTGTGAATTTTCCTGTACATATTATTTATTTGTGCAAAGGATAATGTGCCTGCGTATATATTTATCCTTTTGTTGTCTAAGCAGTTCCGCTGCAGTGGAGTACCTTTGGGGCAGCACAGTCTCTTTACCTGTGGGAGGTGGGCTAGAAACCGTACACTTTAAAGCCATATACGATCTGGTCTCAGGTGAGTGAGGCAAAACCAGGTATATCTGTGTTTTCTGAGTGACATAAGTGGTCGAGGAGTAATTTCATGCCTAAAGAGACATGAGGCAGGTCGGGGCTCAGCAATAGCTTAGCTGAGCTGTGCAGGATGCAGCCAGCTTTCTCATCCGYTCCTATCATCCTCCTCTCTCCATCCATTCTCTGACCACGCAGGAGCAAAAGGCTGAAAGAGATTAGCAAAAGGAGCTATGACATTGGGTTGACTGTCGGAGTGAGGGATGCAGAAAAGGAAAAACAAAAGGAAGGACCCATATATGGATATATTTAAATCCAAACAATCGCACACACTCATGCTGACACACCACACACATTGTCCTTGTCACATTTCCCCCACTTTTGCCAAAATGCACATACACACACACACACACACCCTGTCACATTTCCCCCACTCTCCATCACATACTCTTGATCTCACACATATGCAGACACACACGAACCCCGCTCTCCTCCCTCTCTCTCCCTCTCCTCCYTCGACGGCATGCACGCGCAACACACACCTACTGTGCTCTCCTGTACACACGTCCCAGTATTTGTGCTGCTGTCTGCCATCCTGTGAAAGGGAAGTCCGAACAGGACTGCAAATGAGCAGACAGGTGGAGAGGGGGAGACACACCCACCAGGTGGAGGAGAGGACATCTGTCCGTCTGTCTGTCTGAGTGTTCGTCTCTGTGTATCATACATCACAAGTCTATATCAGTACTGTACTGTATGTCTGTCTGTACTGTATGTCTGTCTGTGTATCATATTACCTGTTTATGCCTGACTGTCTGTGTCTTGCTGTTTCTTTGTCTGCCCCCTGTTGCTCCTTGTCCTTGATATTTAGGAGAGGCAGAGATAGAGTTGAAGTCGGAAGTTTACATACACCTTAGCCAAATACATTTCAACTCAGTTTTTCACAATTCCTGACATTTAATTCTAGTAAAAATCACCACTTTATTTAAAAAATGAGAAATGTCAGAATAATGGTAGAGAGAATGATTTATTTCAGCTTTTATTTCTTTCATCACATTCCCAGTGGGTCAGAGGTTTACATACACTCAATTMGTATTTGGTAGCATTGCCTTTAAATTGTTGAACTTGGGTCAAACGTTTCGGGTAGCCTTCCACAAGCTTCCCACAATAAGTTGGGTGAATTTGGGCCCATTCCTCCTGACCGAGCTGGTGTAAACTGAGTCAAGGTTATAGGCCGTCTTTGCTCGCATACGCTTTTTCAGTTCTGCCAAAATTTCTAATAGGGTTGAGTCGGGCTTTGTCGATGGCCCTCCGATACCATGACTTTTTGTCCTTAAGACATTTTGCCACAACTTTGGAGTATGCTTGGGGTCATTGTCACATTGGAAGACCCATTTGCGAAAGCTTTAAACTTCTGACTGTCTGGAAAGATGTTGTTACATATATCCACATATTTTCCTGACTCTGGATGCCAATCCTATTTGTGTGAAGTGCACCAGTTCCCTCTGCAGCAAGCCAACATGATGCTGCCACCCCATGCCTCAAGGTTGCGATGGTGTTTCTTCGATCTTGAAGACTCCCCCTTTTTCTCCAAACATTAAAGATGGTCGTTACATGGCCAAATAGTTCTATTTTTGTTTCATCAGACCAGAGGACATTTCTCCAAAAAGTACAATCTTTGTCCCAGTTTAGTTGCAAACGTAGTCTGGTTTTTATGGTGGTTTTGGAGCAGTGGCATCCTCCTTGCTGAGCGCCTTTCAGGTTATGTCGATATAGGACTCATTTTGTGGTATAAATACTTTTGTACCTGTTTCCTCCAGCATCTTCACAAGGTCCTTTGCTGTTGTTCTGTGATTGATTTCTACTTTTTGCACCAAAGTACGTTCATCTCTAGGAGACAGAACGCGTCTTCTTCCTGAGCGGTATGACGGCTGTGTGGTCCATGGTGTTTATACTTGCGTACTATTGTTTGTACAGATGAACGTGCCTTCAGGCATTTGGAAATTGCTCCCAAGGATGAACCAGACTTGTGAGAGCTCTACAATTTGTTTTCTGAGGTCTTGGCTGATTTCTTTAGATTTTCCCATTATGTCAAGCAAAGAGGCACTTAGTTTGAAAGTAGACCTTGAAATACATCCACAGGTACACTCCATTCACTCAAATTACATAATTTTCTGTATTTTTCCGAGCTGTTTAAAGACACAGTCATACACAGATTCCTCTGACCCACTGGAATTGTGGTACAGTGAATTATAAGTGAATAATCTGTCTGTAAACAATTGTTCTAAAAATTAATTGTGTCATGCACAAAGTAGATGTCCTAACCGACTTGCCAAACTATAGTTTGTTAACAAATTTGTGGAGGTTGAAAAACAATGTCACGGATCGTTCTCCGTCCTCTTCATCCGAAGCGAGGAGGAGCAGGGCTTGAACCAAACTGCAGCTTCATGCGATTGCTGTTTATTTAAGTAAAGACGCAAACACAAACTTCACTTGAATTAAACCAAAACAAACAAACGGAGACTAGACACAACCTGACTGTAGAACTTACAATGTAACTCCGAAGAACGCCCGGACAGGACAAAATGAACCATACATAAAACGAACACGAACAAACAAACGAACACGTACCCGGTATGGCTTCAACATAGACACAGACACAGAGCCACTCCACGACACAACGATACATGTTTTGAAAACCACTACTGATAATAATGTTCTGCAATCAGAGGAGATTGGACAACAAGCCGGCCTCTAAATTAGACATATCAGGGTACCCAAAACACAAAGTAGAAACAGAACATGAGACTGCCCACCCAAGACCCGTCCTGCAACTAACAACTACAAAAATACAGAAACAGACGTCAAGGAACGTGACAACAATTTTAATACTCCAACCTAAGTGTATGTAAACTTCCGACTGTCACTGATATGAAGAGCATCTACTGGAGGGGAAGACTCCTCACATCCATTCTGCTCGCTGATCTGTCCTTCAAAAACACACACAGCACGACACAACACAGCGACAACACACACAACACCCAACACACAACACACACACCACACACGCAACAACCACACACACACACACACACACACACACACCGCACCTCACACTCACAACTCACACTCACACTCACACACACACGATCTGCGAAAGAGATTGGCTTAGCTGTGGCATAATATTTGAGGTGTATTCGGGATTAAGGAGCGTCTGCATGGCGTGGGGTGTCCTGTAGTGTATGGTCTTTGTGTGTGTGTGCTGTGGGTGTGTGTGTTGTGTGTGTGGCTGTGTGTGTGTGTTGTGTGGATGTCGTGTGTGTCTGTTGTCGTGGTGTTTGTGTGTGTGTGTGGTGTGTGTGTGAACGTAGATGTTACACCTCATAAATCCTAGGGGGATAGAAGTGACCTGGGTTATTGGGGAGGAAGGGTAGCAGGGAGGCGTTCAATGCCACGCTATACCCGTTAATGCCGGAGGGACTCACACTCTCACACGTCCATAAAGAGAGCAGAGTGAGTACACACAAACACACACACACMCACACCAGTGGATAAATCAGTCTTTTCATCCTCTGTCATCTGGCTGGCCCTGTTCTGACCGTGTTTATGTAATGGAGGAGGAACAGTCTCTCTTACAATTCTAATGGACCTGCAGAACCAGAGCTCTCTCTTCCTTCAACAGGAACTGTGGGCTAGTTATTCAATATGAACATAAAAAWAACCCAACAATGGTGAAAATGAAAATAATTTGATTACATTTTTATTTGACTGATGATGATGTCTAGTTGATGGACAGGCTACTACGATGATGATGATGACCTGAAAAATGGTGGTGAACTGTTAGTAGGCTAAAACGGAGGAGATGGGAAGAGAGAGAGAGAGCGAGTGTACATGATGAGAGATTAAGACAGTGGTCTTATTATTGGAGCGCGAGAGAGAGATGCGACAACAGCGTTTRCCCTGTTCACATTTGACTCAGTGTGACTCTTGTCACTAGAGACGGGCAGATACGACGAGAGGCAAGAAACTTCAGACAATATTCAAAGATCGACCTCTGAAGGTAAATTAATTCTTAACATCACCAAAAGGTAATCAAGCAATGCGCGCGGTGAGTCGGAAGAATATGTTTTAACCGCGATATTATWGAAGCAAATGAAGATAAATATCGTATTTTTATTTGGTTGACAGTCTATCAAATGCATTATTTCTTTGTCAGTCTGAATGCATTAGACTAAATAGCCTAAACATTGATATTTATTCTTGAAAACGTTCTTCGAGATGAATTGCATGGTGGTTTTATAGTGAACCTTGTTTGTGCATAATTGCGGGGCTGAAAGAGAGAACAGATTTTCTTACATTTTATGTTGAAATGTCAAAAAGTGTGTTGGCTACTCCACTAGATTTTGGGCGATTTCATGCAACAACAGCCAATGTCTACAACGTCTCTTAAAAACAGACTTGACAAACCCACACATGTTATTATTGTGACCATGGGCTAGGCTACGAGTGCCATGMATTTAGACTTTGATGCACATATTTGTAGGTATTTTGTCATCTATTACAACCGCATAACTCAGTTAAGTGAACAGGGCACGCGCACGTCTCGGGGTCACTTGGGAGAGATGGACCAGTGCAGATTTCACGTGACTGAACCGAGTCCGAGCAGATGGTGCGCGCACTTCTGTCTGCCACGGTTAAAAGATCCGCGGGGTAGCGGCAGACTAGACACGTAGCCTACCAAAAACCGACAGTGACACCCGAGTGTGTGCGAGGCAAATATTTTACCTGCCGCATGCGCAATGTCTATGAGGATCAGCGCGTCCCTAATGAAGGTGATCTTGTCAGTATCGCTTCATAATACCAGCTTAATTGTATCCATTTATTATTTGTACCAAATCGGTTATAACAAGTGTTTGGCTTGATATTGAGGGGTGTCGGTGTGAGCGCGCGGTGACAAGACTGGGCTGTGTTCGGTGCTGTCTCTCCGATATGGTAATGTGATGTGTGTGTGTGTGTGTGTTTGGGTGGCGCGTTTTACTGTCCTGTGACAAACATTTTATGAGATTTATGATTGCCCTTTAGCAGTAGGCTGCTATCAACAATTCTGTCCATGTTTGAATGTGAATGTGTTTTATTTGCGGTGTTTTACCATTGTGTGTACAGTAGCCTAAAGTGGGTTGAATAGTATGCTATGTATTTGATGTTGTAAAGCCATGCCAGCTTTTAATATAAGCCTCTGTAGCTGGCATTTTTCTCTGTGGAAAATGATGCATGTCCCCTGGATTTGTGCACTACCCCCCCCCCTCTCCCTCGTTCCAACACACACGTATTTAGAGATCCTTCAATCACTTTTCAGTACCTTTGTGTGGGTTTTAGTGCATCGTTGTGAGCCTCTGGCTCATCCATAATCACTTCAATCACTGCAGTATGTATCACACCATGTATTTTACTGATGAATCAGTGTGCTTTATATGGAACACAGGTAGGCTWTATTTAATATTTGTAGATAAAGCATATACGTTTGGCTGATGATCAATGACTATGCATGTGTTTATCTTTTTTTTATGTGTGTTTCTGTGTTTGGCTGTGTGCACAGTTTTTCCTGTGCTTGTACATTCAATTTCGACCTGGCTTTGCCTTGGCAGCGAAAGGTCTTGTGAGAATACATCAAGGGAGATCGGACATTAGACAAATGCTCTCCGCTAATTTGGTTAAAACAGAGCAAAACAATCTGTGTCAGCATTAAGCTCATAATTCTTTACACCAAAGAGCTTTTGTATTTACCCTGAGTGAGACGTGAGAGGGAGAGAGAGAACTGAGAGGAAGGGTAGATGTGTGTGTGTATAGACAAGACATTGACTCAGTGACTTATGTCAGCTATAAAGCGACAAGGAGAAGGGAGGCTGAAAAAGAGGTGCTGCTGTTGTGACAGGGAGGACTCACCACCTCCCATTACCGGACATTACTGTTTATTACAACAGACATCGAATGGAGGGAGGAGAGAGCGAGATGGAAGGACACTGGCCAAGGCCAGAAAAAGAAGATGAGTGAGGGAAAGAGACAGAGAGAGCAAGTGTTCGAGAGTGGTGATATCGTGCAGGCCTGGCCCGGGCAAATCGTAAACATCACTGGCTGTTATTCCACAGTTTTTCTCTTATGTAACAACACCGCAACCCTTATCTCAAGTGTGGCTAAAGTGTTTTGCTGTCCAGATAAATGAAGCTATTCTCTCGAAGAGAGCCACGTCACCAGTGGCAGCCATAGCAGACAATGGAGGGGCCGGGGACTCTCTCGAATGACACATCCTCTCCTCGGGCTACTCTCTGTAGACRTTTAAGAGAGTGTTTAAGACACACAGCGCCCCCAAGGCTCTTATTCAGCAAAATTACGGTTAGACGTGCAGCCGAGTTGGGAATGCACCGTTAACAGGGGGGATGATCAATGGCTTGTTTTCCCTTTCTGAAACCAAACTAATGACTATTGAAGACCTACAGTCTACCGCCCTTGGGTTTTGTAGTTCAGGGAAGGGAATTGACTGCTGTTATAGACATCTACCAATTCAGCAGCGTTCAATTCAGCTAAAGGAATTAGACGCCGTGCCGGGACCCTCCGTTAGAATAGCGACTGTTGAAGACTCGGAGTGTTCCCTGGAGTCATCTCAGAGAGAGAGAGATTATTTCATTCTCGTATTCCCACTCCAATTGTTGTGGGGGAAATGGGGCTTCTGAGTCCCACGTTGCCAGGGATACCCACACTCATGTACTCATGCTGTTCAGTCAGAAAATGRAATTAGCTCCTCCACATTCTACCTCCCTGGTGGCACCTTATAGAGCGCTAACTGATAAAGAAACATAGCAGCCTTTGAYGCTTCTTCCTTCACAAATGTGATTCAACCAGACAGAGATCTTCCCAATGTCTCTACCTGTAGAGGTGATGGTTRAAGACATGCAATATAACACCCGGGTGACTCCCCTCTCAATCAGACTGGTTCATCAGGAAGACATATTTCTTCCCTGGGGTACCCATTTAGAGAAATGGTTGTGGAGGAGCCGTGTTCTCCTCATGGATGGATGCTGCTGCTAGAGCTTGTCACGGTCTGATTGTACAGGCGACTGTGGCTGTTCTGCCTTCTCCTGAACACGGTGTGGGAGGATGCAGCTGGCCCACTGTGCCAAGCCCAGGGAGGAGGTCTCTTTTGTGGCTGGAGCATGTAGGGATGTGGGGCTGGAGTGTGGCAGGCACGTGAGGCGCCAAGCCTCTTCCTGCCTTCAGAGATTGACGTGAACCACCTCKCTCGCTGGCCGCTCGGATTATGGAGGATTTCCTCATGAAAATGTACAGCAGTCCGCTCTGCTGGAGACATTATTGTAAAGGGAGAGAGGGAGCTTTCATTTAAGGAATAGAGGGCACATTCATCGCAGTAAGGGCTCACCCAGGAGTGTGTCTGATGCAAGTGTGGGAGTGTGTGTGTGTTCGTATTGGGTAGGCTTGCGGCGGTGTGTGTGGCCGTTAGAAAGCAACTCCAAGCTCTGACATGGGAGTCCAGAAGGAATTGGGGGAAATCCTATTGTAAATTTGTCTACTCCACAAAGATAATTGGCTTATTCCTGTGTTAAATTGGCCTGTCCTATAGGACATTGAGTGGGCTTAACATGCTCGGTGCAGACACTGCCTGCTCCTCTGCTTCGCAGGGACTTAGACGGGTATTACACACTGAATTACTGTATGACAATGATGAACCGATAGCTGCAGTGCATTCAGCAATGCAGAGCCCTTGCCATTTAAAGTATCGTTCACACGTAGACCGACAGGTTTGTTTACACAGAGCTTCTTTCAATATAATGTAGGCTAACTAACTATCGAAATGAACCCTTTGACACGTACGAACACACAGGAGTGCTCATTCTACAATGTCCCTGCAGCGTACGCTCAAACCGGTGTGATTASAATGCTTATATAGAATGTCCAGTTACGACTGATGCAACAGTCAGCGTTTGAGCTGGCCACAATGTTTTTTTCACAGAAACATTTTGCACAAACACAGTCCTTACACCGTTATGTCCTCAATGTGAGCAGTTTATTWTTGGATGCAATGTTCAGACATTCACAGAAGTAGCGACACAATAACACAATTCTCATCCAAACCGGAAAATTCAGGCTACATTAGTCGTAATCAGGCTACACTCATCATAATCAGTACAACCTTCAAAAAAGTATTTTACACTTATCATATGTGTCCATTACAGTCTATGCAAGAATCGGAATGCATGATTTGTCACCAGAACTTGAAAACATGTGAATAAAACAGTAAATACATACATGCAATACCAGTCAAAAGTTTGGACACACCTACTCATTCAAGAGTTTTTATTTATTTKTACTATTTTCTTCATTGTGGATCAATAGTGAAAACATCAAAACTATGAAATAACACATATGGAATCATGTAGTCACCAAAAAAGTGCAAAGAAAATCAAAATATATTTATATTTGAGATTCTTCAAAGTAGCCACCCTTTGCCTTGATGACAGCTTTGCACACTCGGCATTCTCTCAACCAGCTTCACCTGGAATGCTTTCCCTACAGTCTTGAAGGAGTTCCCATATATGCTGAGCACTTGTTGGCTACTTTTCCTTTACTCTGCGGTCTAACTCATCCCAAACCATCTCAATTGGGTTGAGGTCGGTTGATTGTGGTGGCCAGGTCATCTGATGCAACACTCCATCACTCTCCGTCTTGGACAAATAGCCCTTATACAGCCTGGAGGTGTGTTGGGTCATTGTCCTGTTGAAAAACAAATGATAGTTTCACTAAGCGCAAGCCAGATGGGATGGCGTATCGCTGCAGAATGAGGTGGTAGCCATGTTGGTTAAGTGTACCTTGAATTCAAAATAAATCACAGACAGTGTCACCAGCAAAGCACCCCCACACCATAACACCTTCTCCATGCTTCACGGTGGGAACCACACATGCAGAGATTATCCGTTTTGCGTCTCACAAAGACATAGCGATTAGAGCCAAACATCTCTAATTTAGACTCATCAGACCAAAGGGCAAATTTCCACCGGTCTAATGTCCATTGCTCTTGTTTCTTGGCCCAAGCAAGTCTTCTTATTGGTGTCCTTTAGTAGTTGTTTCTTTGTAGCAATTCGACCACGAAGGCCTGATTCACTCAGTCCCCTCTGAACAGTTGATGTTGCGATGTCTGTTGAACTCTGTGAAGCATTTATTTGGGCTGCAATTTCTGAGGCTGGTAACTCGAATGAACGTATCCTCCGCAGCAGAGGTAACTCTGGGTCTTCCTTTCCTGTGGCGGTCCTCATGAGAGCCAGTTTCATTACAGCGCTTGATGGTTTTTGCAACTGCACTTGAAGAATTGTTCAAATTCTTGAAATTTTCCAGATTGACTGACCTTCATGTCTTAAAACCTCTACAAGATTGGTGGGTCCCCCTTGGGATGGGTGAGCTAATGTAGGCTAATGYGATTAGCAYGGGGTTGTAAGTAACAAGAACATTTCCAGTGACAAAGACATGTCTGATATTGACAGAAAGCTTAAATTCTTGTTAACTTCYCTGCGCTACGGATCCCTTTTACGGGATCACTTTCCTAAACAACCGCTAGAATTGCAGGGCGCCAAATGCATAAATATTACAAAAAATATTTATAATCATGCAATCACAAGTGAAATATACCAAAACACAGCTTAGCTTTTTTGTTAATCCACCTATCGTGTCAGATTTGAAAATATACTTTACAGCGAAAGAAATCCAAGCTTTTGTGAGTGTAGCAATCAATGCTACAACAGTAGCCATATAGCTGTTAGCTGGTCACGAAAGTCAGAAAAGCAATAAAATTCAATCGCTTAACCTTTGATAATCTTCAGATGTTTCCACTCACGAGACTCCCAGTTACACAACAAATGTTCTTTTGTTCGAATAATATTACTTTTATCACAAAAAAACGCATTTGGGTTGCGCGTTATGTGAGAAACTACAGCCTTGTTCCATTGACAAATTCCAAAAAATATCCGTAATGGTCGTAGAAACATGTCAAATGTTTTTATAATCAATCCTCAGGTTGTTTTAAACAAACATAATCGATAATATTTCACCCGGACCATAACCTATTCTTTAAGASAGAAAAGGAAAATGGGGAGCCCCTCTCTCGCGCGCAGGAACTATTCAGAGGACACCTGACCTCTTTTGAAACATCTCGCTCATTTTTCAAAATAAAACCCTGAAACTATGTCTAAAGCCTGGTCACAGCCTGAGGAAGCCATTGGAAAAGGAATCTGGTTGATACCCCTTTAAATGGAGGATAGACGGTCCAGGAAACACAGATTTAAAAAATTTAAAAAAGAATTATCACTTCCGGGTTATATTTTCTCAGGTTTTCGTCTGCAGAATACGTTTTGTTATACTCACAGACAATATTTGGACAGTTTTGGAAACTTTGGAGTGTTTTCTATCCTAATCTGTAAATTATATGCATATTCTACGATCTGGGCCAGAGAATATGTCCATTTACCTTGGGAACAATATTTTAAGAAAAAAAGAATTTCTGACCCCTAGCGTCAAGAGTTAACTAGATCTAAGACCGCTAGACATAACGAGTGCAGCAAAATCAGTAGGTTAGTTATTASTTTTGTAACATTGGTTTGTATTTAACCTTTTCATGCGTGAGTTCCAAACATCTCTAACGGTCGCCCCCAGGGCAAGAATTGTTTATGCGCATGATGTCAGAATGCTCTCACTGTTCCAAAATGTGGTTGTTATGCAACAGGACAATTAACCCATGCTGCCCTTAAACCAAGGCACGCTGCCTGCTAATTAACTATAGGCTGTTTCAACTTGTCATTTTAAAAATTAAAAAAAATGGAATTGAGGTGTGTTCCACCTCCTCATTAATTCACATAGTAGTAGCCAATTATACTGTTTCGGCCTATTTACGTTTGAGGCATTACTGAGCCGGACAAAACTTCTCTCTTCTACAAGAGTCCAAGCACAAACGTTTTCCTCCCCTGCATATTTTCCGCCTGGTGCCCACATTGACTTCACTACTAATAATAACTTTGGACATGTGCGCGTTYCTATAAAAGTAAGTGCCTTATCACGTGATCATTATAGTTTCTGTATATCTAGTTGTTAACATTTCTACTGTGGCACACTGTATGTACAGTACCAGTCAAATGTTTGGACACACCTACTCATTCCAGGGTTAATCTTTATTTTTAAAATGTTCTACATTGTAGAATAATAGTGAAKAYATCAAAACTATTAAATAACACATATGGAATCATGTAGTAACCAAAGAGGTGTTAAACGAATCCAAATATATTTTATATTTGAGATTCTTCAAAGTAGCCACCCTTTGCCTTGATGACAGCTTTGCACACCAGCTTCATGAGGTATTCACCTGRAATGCATTTCAATTAACAGSTGTGCCTTGTTAAAAGTTTATTTGTGGAATTTCTTTCCTTCTTAATGCTTTTGAGCCAATCAGTTGTGTTGTGACAAGGTAGGGGTGGTATRCAGAAGATAGCTCTATTTGGTAAGAACAACTCAAACGACAGTCCATCATTACTTTAAACTGTAATAGCTACTGTAAATTGGACAGTGCAGTTAGATTAACTGGTCTGTAACCTGATTTAAGATGTGGATCTATGTGAGAAATCAGCGTGGTGTTAAATGTACATGTGTCCAGGCAGAGAGCAACCTTACTATGGTCCAGGGACAGCTCTGTCTCTCTCGACCTCTTGGTTGGCCAGTCCAAGCGGATTATTATGTTAAGATTGTGACGAAAACAAATATATACAAAAACGAAAACTACATAGAGGCATAAAGATGAAAAATAAATAAATAAATSAAGGCGTCACGGCCACCAAACAAACCAAAAGCCTCACGGCTTGCAAGCTGGGACACTGACTGACGATCACCTGTCCTTATCAAGGCTTGGCAGCACAGCACTTGGACATGGTTGCTGCTGCCCCCTGGAGGAATGGCGTGTGAAAGTGGTAGTGAGCTGTAGTGTGCTCTCTTAACTACCAAACCTTCCCCATACATCAAAACACCAACCAAATGCCATCAGACTTCTCTTTCAGAACTTCAAAAATCTCATGCTTGTAATATTCATCAGACCCTCCAAATTTCTGGTTTCCAACTCACAGCCCTAAATGAGGGTTTCCAGGCCCCATTCAGGTTGGCATAAAAAATGTCTCTTTCTCAGGCAGCAGCATACCTAAATCATTATCCTCACATCAAACACCAGCCTGGCTTCGCTTTGGCACTTTGAAGATTTTTCTCATCAATCCATCGTCAGAAGGAGACACAAGATAAGTGTGTGTGTGAGTGTGTCTGTATGTGTCTTCAAGCTTATTTTAACCCATTAAATGTCTTTAGTGTAACCCTTAATAACAGCTCCAGCCAAGTCCTGACCCAGGGCAGCTGCTTAGCAGCTAACACAGCTGATCTGGAGACGCAGGGTTTAGTGGAAATGATAAAACCAGAAAATGAGAGCAGAAGAGACGGATGAATTGTCAATGGATGCAGCCGCTCGTGTGGGAAAAACTAGGCAGGCAGCATGCATAATTCTRGGGAAGTGACCGAAAACTGTTTCGTTAGAGTGCATGCATCGGTAAAATGGATAAAAGCAAGAATTCCCAAAACATGACAAAAACGCTCAAATGCCTGTAAGTGTCTTGAAGCCTGGTAATGGAACCAAAGAGAACAAAATGAATGAACCAGTTTAATTCCTGTTTCAAACCCGCGTTGTTCTTCATGTGGCATTCTCTGCAGGGAATTGGCTGAAAACATCCTTAGAGGCATTTTAAGCTTATATAAAATGGCTGGAATGAGATGGTGAGATTTAGGGTTTCTTGATGCTACTAGGCAGTATACAGAGACGACTGTGTTTATTCATGATTGTTTAAGCATGCCATAGATTTGATTACTACAGTATATTATGATGTATGGCATTGTACTCTATGATAAAGTACTGGATGTTTTGTAATACAGTGAGCCTGCCTCCAATTGTTTGTATTTGACAGCATCATGTTCTTTTAAGCTATTGTCCTTGTAAAAATGTGTATAAATTATGTATATATTTGTTTGTTGGAGTGTGTGTGCGTGCGCGTGTGTGTGAGAAAGGTGTGTCAGTGTGTGAAAAACAATTTGTCCACTCCTGTGTGTGTAAAATGAGTTTTAATAGTGAGCCAGCAGGAGAGTGTGTGTATACGAGGTTCATCAGTAGCGTTATTAATGTAGTGGAGTTCAGTTGGTTCATGGCTGATATTTCAGTGCTGGATCTACTTGAGGAACCCTTTTGATGAATGGGCAATTAAAGCCAGCCTCCTCATGCCTGGTAGTTGACTGATCACTTTTTAATAGTACTCCTGTTTCTTTGATAAAAGACAAAATGAATCATCAATACCTTCGTCCAAGGAGCGCTGAGCTTGTGATTTTAAGTGTATTAGAGTGTAGCTTACAGTAAGCACGTGTGTGTGTGTGTGTGTGTGTGTGTGTGTGTGTGTGTGTGTGTGTGTGTGTGTGTGTGTGTGTGTGTGTGTGTGTGTGTGTGTGTGTAACTCCTGTTGCTATAGTGGTCAGTCTTTTCCCCCAGCTCCGGTGCACATTATTGTTTTTGCAACGCATCATATAAAAGTGTCTCCTCATTCAAAATGTTCTATCCGTGCCTTAATCCATTCAATGCACCCCATACAATGAACAAAAATATGTTGAGTATATGTGTGTGTTTGTTTCTATTTGTGTTTGTGTTTGGCTGTTTGAATGTATGTGTGTATGTTTGTGTGTGCATGTGTGCATTTTTGTTTTTGTGTGACTGTTCAGCTGTTAATCGATCATTAATCGTGCCAAGTGACGAGTCAAAGTATCAGTAACATGAACTTAGTTTTTTGTCTCCTTTTTAATCCTCTCTCATCATCTCTCATTTCTTTGTTTGATTTTTATTCAAGCGTATCGTCTCTCACTTCAATTAGCGAGAAAAGTGTTGCCTCCAGAAGCATGCTCGAATCACGTTGTTGCGTTTTGGATTCTCAAATYAAAAAGTCTAATTTTATACATAATTAATGATACAGCTCAGAAATTGAAAAATATAAAAACATCCTAAACGTTCAAAGAAGCAGAAATGGGTTTTGCGTTCCACATTTCCTGTTCCGTGGGAGACTGCTGATGTGCTCACTGATACTTAGAGGGAACACAAAAGATGCGTTTGAACTGAAATGGTGGAACAAACACGGGATAACAATCGAACAAGCTGGCACCACCTCGAACTTAAACCGCCCACCAGGAGACATGGACCTCCTRATGTGCATTCCTTAGTCAGAAGTCAGTCCATGTGTCTCTCTTTCATGGTGTCATGTGCTTAACGCCAGATAGGTACTGCCTCTAACTAAGTGGAACATTTGGGATTAGATTATTCATCTTTTCAAATGCCAATGGAATACCTGCTGGTTGGTTGAATGGATGGTTGATGGTATTTTTTGGATTCCACAGTAACAGCCATAAAGCTTCTGCCATGGAGGTGGTCTGTTGAACTGCATGCCCGCGTGGTGAGTGTGAGTAACCTTTCGTGAGAGGTGGGTCTTGTGTTAGCTCCTGGAGATGGGCTATCATACTCTTCAGATGCTCCAAATGAACTGGATTGGATCCTTGGTGGGTCTGCTCTGTAAATAATCACAGGGTGGGCTGCTTCGTTGTGTGGATTTGGGTTTTTCATCCTCATTGACCTTGAGGTTAGAGCTGCTCAGTTGTGACCACAATCTATCAGGAGTCTTCGGGTTTGAAGTACCATCACGTCTCTCTGTGGCAACGGGCAAATCTGCCCAACGTTTCTGAATTAATGTGCGCAAACGGAAGTGTGTTTGTCTGAGTTTGTTTTTGTTGGCATGTTTGTGTGTGTGTTCGAGGTGGGTCTGTCTCAGTATTAGGGGCTTGCTGACTCATGTCATTTTAGCAGACAGCATCTTTCTCAAATAAAGTTTCTTGACTGTGCCACTGMCAGAATTAAACTGTGTCAAACATTAATGTAACAGCCCAGGCTGTTAGAATACAGATTGGCTGTTGAATCCGGGCCAAATGGCCTGTATGAGACTTTCCCACCACTCACTGCATTCTCTTTAGAATAATTATCTTTGTCACACTTTACACAGTGGCTCATTTATTATGCCATCATGATCGGACATTTGTATTGGCTTCATGGACATGACAATAGCTTGAGGGTCCCACTAAGTAAATGTCCTACTGAATAGAGGGAAATAGGGGACACGTATTAAATATTCAATAGCATAGTACACAATCTTCCTGAGCAAAAAAGTAATATGTTTTGTCCAGTAATCAACTAATCATGATCTTCAGTTTAGAATGCAATTAGTTTAATCAGCTGTGTTCGCTAGGGGATGGGGGGGAAAGTGTGACTCCTCTCTGGCCCCCGAGGACTGTAGTTGCCCACTCCTGTTCTCGAGTAACTGTGGTCATGATTTCTAGTCTTCTTAGTTGTGGTTTTCTTACTCTAAGTCCGGGTTYCTATCTTCTAGACCAGGGTTATTCAACTCTGACCCTACGAGGTACGGAGSCTGCTGSTTTTCTGTTCCACCTGATCATTTATTGCGCACACACCTGGTGTCCCAGGTCTAAATCAGTCCCTGATTAGAGGGAAACGATGGAAGAAAAAGCAGTGGAACTGTCTTCGAGGTCAAGAGTTGACCTTGAGGGTTTTAGACTGACCCTTGTTCTGGTGTCGTCTCCACACAGCCGCTGTTTAGATTCATTTGATATGTTTTGCTATTCCACGACTCACACACACATGGCTGTTATAGCTACACACAGACAGCACACGATTCACATGCACAGATAGAGCTTGCATACACATAAGGGAATCCAAAACGCACACGCGCACACAATACCCAGGATTGCTGGAGATGAAAGGGGAGGTGTTGGTGACAGATCTGGGTAGAGAGAGAGATGTTCCTGTCGTGTTCTGTCACTGAGGTTCTTCCACATGCCTGCTGCTACATTTACAGCTGCACTGTTAAAAGCACTAGTGACATATGGCCACGGCTGTCATCACCACGAGATGAGCATGAATCTCAGCGCGAGTCTCCGTAGGGAGAGGGTAAGACATGGAGGGAGAGCAGAGGGGAGGAAGAAGAGAAATGGAGAGTGAGAGAAGGCAAGATATAGCATACGGTGGGAATGCTGATGACGGTTTGTGGTTTGTGTGATTTGAGGAGAAAGTGCTGTTGATGAGAGTGTACGTGTGTGTGTGTGTGTGTGTGTGTGTGTGTGTGTGTGTGTGTGTGTGTGTGTGTGTGTGTGTGTGTGTGTGTGTGTGTGTGTGTGTGTGTATTCTAGAATCTCTGGTCATGACACTGAGTGACTGTGTGCTCCTGGGCTTTGTGGTAATGTGTATATGCTGTTTATGACAGTGTGTAGTATGTGTGTATATTTGTGTGTTGTGCCAGTGTGTGTGTATGAGTGTATGAGGGATCCCTGTGGGGATTGTATTTCGGTCGGTCAGGCACGTCTGATAACAGCCCACCAGACTCGTCACATCTATTATTGAGGGACGGGAAATTGATCGGCACTAACAGTGCCTGTTACCCTGTCTCTCATATACCGCTGGGCTTCTCCTGCTCTCTATTCCTCCTCTCACCGCTTCACTCCTTCTCTCATTTGTCCTCCATCCCTCCTTTCTCACTGTCTGTCTCCCCCACTCATTTGTTCCTTCATGCCTCCTGTTTCTTTTGTCTCTATCTCTTCTTTTCAAACATATAGCAATACTCTCTAATCCCCTTCCCTCACTCTCTCTCTCTCCTCCCTCCTGCTGTCATTTTCTCTCTAGCTTTCTGACTCTTTTTTTCACTCTGTTTCTGTCTCTCTCGCGCCCATACATTGCCGGGTCCTCTGTCCATGTAATCCCCCCTTTGTATCTCCCCTCATACCGCATTTCTCATCTTAAAACTTATTCTACTTCCGTACTGGTACGTATTGTGCATGTCTGAGCATGGTCATTTCTAGGCTGATGTCTTGTTGTGTGTTTCCTAGACGTAGTTTGTCATTTGACAATGTTACATTTTTTTTGTCCCCTCAATTCCCTCACTTTTCTCCCTTGTCTTTTAGCACTGCCTCAACCCCTCGCCCCCCTAATCAATCAGTTAGAGAACCTCTCACTCACTCTGTTCCCCATGACTTTATTCACCAGTTTAATACTCCCTTCTCTCCCTTCATCAGGCATCATCCGTGTTCTAGCTCACCTTTGATATCTCTTCACATTGAGCGTCTGTTTCATCGTTCGCTGTGGAGTGTTTTGTTTATTCGTTGCGTGACGTCTCTGCGCGACAACTCACTCCGCACACTGTGCTGCCAACACGTCTTTAGAAGGAGGAGAGAATGAGAAGAAAAGCTCATTTGAGCTCGATTCATCGTGCAAAGATTGCCCTGCATTTATTGAAAATGGCTTTTTCCGTTTTAAAGAGACGCTGTTAAAATGCCAATCGTGTAAAGTCAGAGAAATGCAGCTGTCGTCGCAATTAACTTCTCGCTTTCCCTAATGAAAGACTTAATCCACCAGCAAATCTCCCCGGTCTTTACGCAGATCGATTCAATGTGCTTTCAGTAGAATAAAAGCAACCCGTGTCGGGAAAAAATATAACTATCTAAAACCTGAGCCAAAAGTCACATTCATCCGCGCCGCTTGGCACCCCATCAGCCTCACCCTGCATCATTGTAATGAGAGACCCTTGAACTCTGCTGTTTGATCCCAGCTTCCTTAGAGCTGCTGAGAGGAGAGCTCATCTAAGTGTGTTTTCAACYCGCTTTTCAAAACATCCTTGTCTTGCCTTCCTGCTCGCCTTTTCTCCCTCGCTGTGGTGGCATCTTATTTTGGGGATAAAAAATAAATAAACGGTGCAAATCTCAAATASCACTCTATTCCCTGTAGCGTGCTACTTTAGGCCAAAGCCGCAGAGTCATTGTTCTGGCCAAATGTACTGCACTATACAGGGTAGGSCTGCACAATGAATCGAATTCAGATCGAAATTGCGATATTGACGTGCAATATCAATATCGCAAGAGGCTGCAATTTTCCCCTTTCTTCGACACTACGTTAATACAACAAAAACAAGTATACGGGACCTCCTCCAATGAGACGCCCTAGATTCAGTTCATTCACTCTCTACATGCACAGAGGATGCCTACCAATCACCAGCGGATCTTATGGTGTATGGCAGTATTTCAGCCACCGGGAAACAGATGTCAGTCAACCAAATGCAAGTGTTGTCTAAAAAGTGCCTCAGAGTTGTGGCGACAGCACAACAAATACATTCAACTATTTGAAGAAGAACCATCCCCTACTTTGACTATTGTATGGTGAAGAAAGCGTCCGGAAACAGCAAAGCCCCCACACTAATTTTAAACAGGGATTGGTTGCCGAAGTGTTATCAATGTAACGCCATAAAAAAACATCTGCAGACAGGACAGGAGATGCCACACGCCATCTCGCATATATTTCTCCCACGTCACCATAACAACACTGTATAACATTATTAGGTTGAAACGAAGCTCACACGTGTGGATTATTACACGGCTACAACATACCATTGTTCTAGTAGATTCTGTTAGCACGGTATGTGTTCGTTCATACGATCTCATTTAGAAGTGATGTTCTCTACCCTGACACTTGTTTTAACCATGTCTGATGGAATTACCACGTTACCAAGTGTTTGAAAATCCCAATTCATCATCCCAATTGCAATATCTAGCCCTAAAATTCACAATGAGATATTTTGTCCAAATCTTGCAGCCCTAATACAGGGAATAGGGTATCAAARGGTAGACAAATCCATTCTCTCTCTCATCCTTCAAAATGGCTGCTCAGTCAGACCACTGACAGACAGTTCTTCTCATGGTGAATGTTTTGGCCTGTGTGTGGGGAGTGAATGGCTGTCGTCTGACCYGAGTAAGATGTGCTCTCTTGGCCTATCATGAATGTTACACCACTGAGAGGTGAAGAGAGCTTACTCTAAATCACTAGTGCCCTCGATCCCGGTATTGATTGCCAGGTTTTTACCATGAGGAGATGGAAGGAGATAGACAGAGGGGGGTTGACCAGATAGATTAAACAGTTGAAAAATGCCAATCCCATTCATGGTTTTCACTCTACCCATCAATCAGCAGTATGGGGACTGACTGCACTTGTAAGACACATACATAGTGTTGCTCTAGTTCAACTTGGCTTTAGTGTTGGGTAGGCTTTGTGGGTCAGTCAAGACTAATACTGTAGAGGCTCTACCTTGATTGGGGTTGACTCTCTCAGTATGACTCCGCGGCTGGGCTTTCTTTTTGGAACAAAGGGCCTGGCCGGGCTCTGGGTCTGGAGGAGATTAGACAGATGAGGGCCAAAATACCTAGGTTGGTTTTTAAAGAGTTTGGCCGGTCATTGCCTTGTCATTTAGAATTGGATATAGGCCTATGTTGAGATCAGTGTGTTCCTGACTCTATGAAACAGGATGCAGGATATGTTCTAAGTCCACTGTCAGAGAGGCCCTTGTTTTCTAGGTCTTCTCCTCCCGGACCATTATAATTCCCTTTATCTCACTGTCGTCTTTCCAATCTCTCTGTCCCTGCTCCCATCACACACCCAGACCCTAACTCCCACCTCGGCAGTGACCATCTCATCTAGAGCCCAGATTATATAACTGTTCCTCTCTATATATTGTATTCTTCTTCATCTCTATCTCTCTCTTTCTCTCTTGTAATCCCTACATCTCTTATCTTTCACCCTTGACTGTCTCCTGTCTACCAAATTCTCTCTCTCTCTTGATCTCTCTCCCTCTCTGCCTTTGCTGTTGTGGTAGAGGCGCTCCTCTCTTCGTTCAGATTTGTGTTAAGATTGACTTTATTGGCATGACAGGAAATGATCAATGTTAGCTACAAAGTGTGACGGGCACACATACACACACACACGCGCGCAGAGAGAGAGATTCAGAACCTCTCTCACAGTTGAATGAACATTTTGCTTCTCCGTAGTGTGTGCCTTAAGTAGAAACCCAGGCCTCCTTAGCAGTAGATATAAACAAATGACTGGTTGATTCATTTATCAGCCCAACACTTTCATCCCTGGTGGAGTCACAAGTGTTTACTTTTTTTATGTGGGCAAACCCACTTACCCGTTTCTGCTTCCTATAAGCAAGTTCTCTGGAGAAAGAAAATGTGTCCGGTGTTCAGAAGCATATGAGATCGAGGCGAGAAGGGTCCTGGGCTGTTCTTCGCGTCGTTGTTTTCCCGATTTGATCTCTCATTTTGAACTAATCCTATTGTCTGACAACTGCAGGTCTCTGCAGACCTGTTATGAGGAGGCTCATTGGGATTGCATGTGCTATTTATTTTGTCTGAGCGCTGAGACTTAGGCGGGCTGCTGGGTGGTCTTTTCAACTTCATTCTCTATTCTGCTGCATGAATCCAATCAGTGTCTTCCCAAAAACTCCCTCAATGCAATCAGATTGATCAGCCTGCTGATTGGTGATTATAGCTGCCCCGCTACTTATTTATTGGTTAGACCAGTGAGGCAGTTCTCTTCCTCTACTCCCATAGGCTGAGGGGTTGCAGAGGAAGATGAAAGTGCACAGACCTGTCACTCAGACTTTTCTRCACATGGTTAACTTTTTGAACATCATTTGATGAGACCTTGGCACATGCCTTTGAGGACAGAGACCCGAGAGAAAGACGGAGGGAGGGATGCACAGAGAGAGAGAAGGGAGTGCGTTAGATAAAGAGAGATGGATAGAAACCCAGAGAATCAGAGCAGAGCACCCCCCAAATGAGAACACTAACCTGTAGGGAGAGATARGAACAGGCGGATGGGGTAGATAGATCGAGAGACCGATGGGTAGTCCGATAGAACAGGGGGCTGACTGAGAGATGGAGGAAGAGAAAGGTAAGAGAGGTAGATGGATGTGGAGATAGAGAGGAATGCTTCTTCCGGGTAGGGTAGAGTCTATGACTTGGAGTTGTTTAGTGTTAGGGGCTGCTTCTCTGCATGATTCTTCCTCCGCCTGCCTGACTGTGCCTTTTAGTCTCTGCCACCACTGCACTTACAGGCTATTTTTAATAGAATTAGGCTGGTCTCGTTATCAGTGGAGCGGGCAACCAGAGAGTGAGGCGWGATTGAAACAGCGATTTCCAATTTGAGATTGTGTCACACACACCTCCCTGCACTGAGATAACATCAGCAAATCACCACCACCACCACCACCATCTCTTTCTCTCTCCTTCTGTCTTTTACCCCCTTCCTTCTCATCTTCTACTCATCTCTCCCCCTCTCTCTCCGGACTCCCTCAAACACCCTTACAGGTTCTCACTCTCTCTTGTTGGACTGTCTTCTGACAATATGGTGCTTCGATATTTCTCTCTCGCTCTTCTTGGCTCTTTCTCTTGCCAACTCTGCTCATGGTGTTGCAAAGTATCTCTAAATGCTTGCTTTCCCATCTATCCCTCCATCCATCCTCTCTCCTTCTTCTGTCTTTGCAATGTTTCTCTCCCACTCCTCCTCCNTGTCTTTGCAATGTTTCTCTCCCACTCCTCCTCCCACTCTTGTTTGTTACTCTTCGTTCCATCTCCAACCAATGTTTCTCTCCTATCACTCCTCGGTTATTTCACACATCTTTCTTCCCACATCCCTTTTCCCCGTCTCACCTTCCTCCTTCCCCACTTTTTTTCTAATCGTATCATCCTTTACTCTCTCTGTTATTTCCATCCCCTTCTCCCCCCCCCCTCATCCTCTCCTCTCCATCTGTGCTACCTCTAGGCAGTGGCTCCTTTCACTTTTCTTGACAGCCCTTCTCTCTGCTTCTTGATGTTTTCCACCTTTTGTTTGTGCGTACATAGCCTAGTGTGTGCGTGTGTGTGGGGGAGTGTTTGTCAGGGCCTTGCTGGTTTTCCTTCACCCTTATGCTCCAGAGCTTTATTCTTGAGCACAATGCCATGCCTCCACATTGAGGGGCTTTGAAAGACTTCAGAGAAGCATAGCCTTGCCATGACGGCCTTTCTAATAGCCACCATTAGCCGAGCTAGTGCCAAAGTGCCAAAGTGCCTTGAAGCCTTGTAGTCCTGCAACCTTGAAGCCTTGTAGCCTTGAATCTCAGCACACACTCCTTTATTGGACATTCCCTTTGCATGGGTGAGATTTCTCCTGTTTCATAATATGCAATGAATGCCTTTCTTGTCATGGGCTCTTCTATTCTAGAGTGTCTCTAAGTGTTGATTTTTATTTATTTAATTTCACCTTTATTTAACCAGGTAGGCCAGTTGAGAGCAAGTTCTCATTTACAACTGCGACCTGGCCAAGATAAAGCAAAGCAGTGCGACACAAACAACACAGGGTTACACATGGGATAAACAAAACATACAGTCAATAACACAATAGAGAGAGAAACAAAAGTATATATACAGTGTGTGCAAATGAGGTAAGATAAGGGAGGTAAGGCAATAAAGTTACCCATGAGGCATCGTTACCCATCGCGCCACAAAAGCCGCGGCCCTTGCAGAGCAAGGGGAACCACTACTTCAAGGTCTCAGAGCGAGTGACGTCACCGATTGAAACGCTATTAGCTACTAGCTAGCCATTTCACATCGGTTACACTGGTGTAGGCCGTCATTGTAAATCAGAATTTGTCCTTAACTGACTTGCCTAGTTAAATCAATTAAAAATAAATATCCAACCTCTTCAGGATGACATCCTTTATCAGGGAGCAGAACTTCYTCCTTTTCTTCCGTTTCCTTCTCGCGGTGTATGAATGGAGGCGGTCATAGAGTCGTGTAGATGACATCTTTATTGTCTCAGACATACACATGAAGACAATGGGGTTTGTTGTGATGCAAAGCTGGATGGAAGGATCTCGAACAAACTCGTGTACAGTATATATCATAAGGACTTTGAAGGAGGATGAGGCTATGAATACTTACAGCTTTCATGTTTCTAGTGTGACATAGCTGTTCAAATACATATCCACATTCCATCACATGCACATTTGCACGCACATGTATACACACACACCCGCACACACACACACACACACACACACACACACACACACACACACACGCACGCATGCACACACGTGTAAGATTTGATTCTGATATAACTGATTTCATTACATTGACAGAGCCAGAGGGTGGAAGGATATAGTACCTCTCTCACATTGGCAATCTATTCCCCAAGTGAAAGTGCATTGTGAGCAGGTTTATGTCTGGGTAGCATGGCTTGGATCGATGGATACCAGAGTGGTGGAAAACGATAATTTACATGGTATGTAAGATGAACACTCCAAGTGAACACACTGCTTGATTTGTTGCCACGGTATGAGACACAGTCACTTTAGGTGTGGAGCTGAAACCTTTTCTCAGTTTTTCACTTGGTGATCCTTAACTTATTGCCAATGCCGTTTGGAGAGTGAAGTTGGAATAAAAACTGGGGAATTCAATACACACTGTGGGGGGAAAAAAGCACAGTGAAAATGGATGCGGAAATCTTCAATAATTAGTTGGACAATGTTTACGGTTGAAACAGAGCGAAACYTCATTTAGATTTGAAGTAAAAAAACATTCATTGTTCTGGCCCACTTTTTTYCCCATAATCTTTTATGGCTTTCTTATGGTTTGATTGAATTCGTGCCAGAGCCATTACTGTACAGTCAGCTCACTCAGGCTTTTATAATTAGTCTCCACCCATATTCAGTCTGCTGCCCCTGAACATAGTGAACAGCAAACGAAGCATGTTCTTTCCTTTGACAGTGGTGGTGGTGGAGGTGTATGGAGGGTCTGAAACAGAAGAACCACCATGGGGCTGCGGCTGTGCTCAGTGAGCAGCCCTGTCCCTCTATCGCTGTGCCTGTGGTGCTCAGTGATCTATCCACACCAGCTGACACCCGCTCAGCAGAGCTCCAGCAGAGCCCCAGTGGAGGCCTATCCCAGCCCGCAGCCACCCTCCCGCCCCAGAGCAGCCCTGATCTGGCCACTGAGCCAGCCCACCAAGGGGGATAGCCGTGGAGGATGGATTATCTTCCGGGGAGGGGCTCAAATCGACCCTGGAGGTGTGGAGGAGTGGAGCCAGCATTGGCGAGTCAAGCCCATTTCCTCCCAGCAATGCTCTGTCACACAATCACACCACAGGATCAGGAACACACACATTTCACATAACACACCTGAGAACATCCACACACGCACACACGCAGAGACACACAAACCTCAGAGTCAGAAAAACCCACCACACACTCATGCAAACAGACACCGAATTTGCACATCTTCTCTCCCACACACATTCACACATACTGTAACACAAGCAATGTAATGTGACATCCCGGGAACTGGGATGTGTGTGAGTGTGGATATCATGAMTATGCCACAGTCAGAAGGAAGTGTTAGAAACAGTGGAGAATTGTTGTGAGCAGGGGGATAGAAATGTTATCAGAGCCGTCACCCGCAACTGTAGGTGAGGGCTTCTCCCTCTCYCCACATCACCTCACGTGGACTAACTTGTCGCTGTGGTGTTAGAGCCAAAATGTCAGCTCAAATGAGCAGATCCAATGACTTTTTGAGCCCTCTGTGTGCCCAGTTTCATATAGGCCCTCAGGGTTAACATAGACCTTCAATCTCCCCATGCTCTGCCAACAACCCCCCCACCCCACCCCCTCAGGCTCTGTGGCTAACCAGCATGCACCCCTCTGGCAATCCTCTCTACCTCCGAGAACGCTTTACTCTATCTCTTCATCTCTCCAACTCTTTATCTCTCACCACAGCACAGTGCATTTTAATCATGCCCCCGAATGGAAGACACTTTTCCAATTAAGAAACCTCTGCAAGGGCTGCACCATGACTTTAAAGAGGGTTAGAATTACAGGGGCTTTGTGAACAGGGGAAAGGAGGTGAGCGCTAAATGAAAATGTTTCGATTCTATAACTCCTCTGTATCTTTATTTTGGGAATCTGTGTGCCTGTGTGTATTTTTAACTTTGGTTTCTTTCCAGCTTAGACAAGGAGCTATCACTTTCCCAGAAACTAGCTCGGCAAAACGACGGCAATTTGAGAACCCTGTCGTGTGTGTGTCTTTGTGTGTGTGTTTGTTTGTGTGTGTTTGCGTGTGTGTGTTTGCGTGTGTGTGTGTGTACATATGTGTGAGGAAGCACATTATGATAAGGTGTGGATTTGTGACCGTGTGCAATATATTTTTGGGATGTAATCAGATGTGTCTGTTTCCGATGTGAGGAAGCTTATATTCGAATTTCCTCAGGAGAATATGAATGAGTAATGAGGGAATTGGTCATTTCAGGTGCTTTCATTTCAATAAAATTAGGTGTGTACTTCCGATGACGTGTTTGTCTTTCTATAAGTCCATGAGTGTGTGTGTGTGTGTGTTTGCATGTGTGTGTGTGTGTGTGTGAGCGAGAGAGTTAGAAACCCCACTGTTGTGTGCTCTGCCGTTATTTGGCCTGTKTGTGGCCCCGCTTGTTAGCTTGCACGATTCTTGCCATTATCCTTCGACATCTCTCATGAGCARTTTTTGCCCACAGGACTGGAGCTGACTGGATGTTTGTCGTACCATTCTCGTTAACCTCTCTGCGCTACGGATCCCTTTAGCGGGATCGTTTTCCTAAACAACCGCTGAATTGCAGGGCGCAAAATATTACAAAAAATATTTATAATCATGAAATCACAAGTGAAATATACCAAAACACAGCTTAGCTTGTTGTTAATCCACCTATCGTGTCAGATTTTGAAAATATGCTTTACAGCGAAAGCAATCCAAGCTTTTGTGAGTTTATAATCAATGCTAGAACAGCTAGTCCAAATTAGCATGGTCACGAAAGTCAGAAAAGCAATAAAATAATCGCTTACCTTTGATATCTTCGGTTGTTTGCACTCACGAGACTCCAGTTACACAATAAATGTTTTTTGTTCGATAAATATTACTTTTATAACAAAAAGCGCCATTTGGGTTGCGAGTTATGTTCAGAAAACTACAGCCTTGTTCGTTCGACGAAAATTCCAAAAAGTATCCGTAATGTTCGTAGAAACATGTCAAATGTTTTTTATAATCAATCCTCAGGTTGTTTTTAACATACATAATCGATAATATTTCAACCGGACCGTAACCTATTCAATAAAAGAGAGAAAGAAAATGGAGAGCTACCCCTCTCGCACGCAGGAACTAATCAAAGACACCTGACTAATTTTGAAAATCTCGCTCATTTTTCAAAATAAAACCTGAAACTATGTCTAAAGCTGGTCACAGCCTGAGGAAGCCATTGGAAAAGAATCTGGTTGATACCCCTTTAATGGAAGAAAGAGGGAAATGAAAACAGATAAAAAAATCACTTCGGGTTAGATTTCCTCACCTGCAAAATCTGTTTTGTTATACTCACAGACAATATTTTGACAGTTTTGGAAACTTTGCATATTCTACGATCTGGACCTGAGAAATAGTCCGTTTACCTTGGGAACGTTATTTAAAAAAATATAAAAAATCGGACCCTAGCGTCAAGAAGTTAAACCCTAGTACATGTTATATAAACTGAATATATGAATTGCTATAATATTGTACTAGTAACCCCCCCCCACCCCCCCCAATCCGCCCTAATAAAAATTTGGCACCCAAAAATTTGAAATAAATAGTCCCCATATGGATCTTTGTGTTGAAGGCTCCCCACATAGATGTGGTAAAGGAGTCACTTGCAAATGCAGACATCCATTGACCAGATTGGCGCACATTCAACAAATCTGATCTAATAATGTGGATATTCGTCAAATCCGGCATGATTTATGTATTGCAACAGGCCCACTTAAGTCCGATTTGGCTACATCTGGCTGATTTCGCGGCATAACATGTATAAGCTGGTTAGCATAGCTAACTCCTATTCGTATAAGCTGGTTAGCATAGCTAACTCCCATTCGTATAAGCTGGTTAGCATAGCTAACTCCCATTCGTATACGCTGGTTAGCATAGCTAGCATGCAGACATCGGCGGTGGTAGTCAAAGTCGTTTTTAACTGTAATACAGATGGTTGGTAACGATGACATGAACATGTGTTGGGGTTGAGATCCATACAAGCATTATACACAGATGTTTACCTCAACATAGTGTAAAAKACACAATAGCCTAAATGTAGGCACATTTTGCTGGGGGGCAATGAGGTGACTGGGGATCTTTCCCCCACGTGTTTCTATGGCAATTCMATTGTTTTGGTTGAGTTCCATTGACCTTTTTACCGCATCCATACACTATTCTTATTGAGGGATTTGCTTTGCTTTCCTATGCAGGGATTTTCTTTGTTTAAAAAAAAATAAACAAATCACATGTCCCTTGTGATTTCCTGTACTACATTGCCCTTCCACCAATCAACATGAGCCTCTGTACGTGACATGCCTGCTGTTTGAAAACAACTAGACAGATAGATTCCCATGGCTTCCCCTTTATATATTGTAACAATCGCAGCTATGCATTCTGTACTTTATCCTTCCTCTTTTGTGTCAAGACATACTCTTTCTAGCGGTATTAGTGGGGAGATCTGTGCGGCTGGAGAGGTTGGAGGGGGGTATTAGGCAGAGGTAATTGAATGTAGAAGTTACAGTGCTGCACAGTTTAACACTTTAATTAACCCTCTCACCTCTGTGCTTTGAGCCAKGAGTTTCTAGAGAAATATAATAAGGCATTGGTGGAATGAGACTTGAGCTTGGCCTGTGTTCCAATTCTCTCCCCTTCTCCCGAAGTGTGCACTCGATCACTCCCGTCATGCACTTAGTCTTTTCCTGCGGTTGGCTAAAACGGAGTGATTGCATTCGCCTTAAATAAATCTGAAAAGGAATTGTACTGGTGTCAGAAATATAGTGCAAACACCTTCCAGCCCGTCCCTAACACTCATCCAATACGTTCAAGTCTACGAGGAGGAGTGATCAAGTGCATACTCCATGGAGAAGGGTTGAGGGAATCATAGCATAGCCATGGTACATGTAGAATGGTAGAACATTGGAACACGCAGCCTTGGTAGTGTGGGTCCATTGGGACCAGTGTGGTTCAACACAGCCTGTTCCCACCAGTCACTGGCTGTGTTGAGCCAACTGCCAGGCTTTGATCCGCAACACTCCCTGTCTCTGCAGAGAGATATGTTTGGCTTTTCCCCAAGGAGACGTCAGAGAGCACTATCCATCCTGCAGATAACTGGTTTTAAAGAATAATGAACAAGAGGCCAAGTCTATGTTATAACAGGTTAACACAGAGAGGGAGGGAGAGGGGAAAAGAGAGAGAGGAATAGCTGTCGAGCAAGGAATAGAGAGGGAAAGMRAGAGAGAGACAGAAACCAAGAGAAGGTTGAGGAATAGAGAAGAGAGATGAGATGGGAAATGAGAACGAAGGGTGAGAAGCGATAGAATAGGGAAAGAAAGAAATGCTGAGAGAATTACTCTGTTTTCTCCATTACACAAAACTGGTCATTTCCTCTTCACAAGCTAGTTTCCACCAATTACGTTCGTCAGTGTGCATCGTCCTGAATTCAAAATGCAACAACAGCCTTCAGGGGTCTGCAGCAGTCTACCCTTACCCATTCTCGGCTCTGTCGCTCTCCCTGCCGCTCTCATTCTCCTGACACACACACACACACAAACACCACGCAGGCACGCTCACAAATCCGCCTCCTCTATCTATCGCTCTCCTCCAACGACTTCCTCTCCATCTCTCTCACTCGCTTTACCTCAGGCACTCCATCCATCCATCCACCCACCCCCACTCCAACCATCTCCCTGTATCTTTGGGCCTGTGTGCATTCTCCTCTTCCCTCCTAGTGATGATAGTAATAAAAGGGGTGATTGCAGAGATGGAGATAAGGGACAGTGGCTGTGGTGAGTGAAGAGGTGACAGGCCACCATGAAAAACGGAGGGGCTCTATTATTAGCCATAACAATAACAACACTGGGCCTAATTGAATGAAAGGCGCCGCCAGCCCGTCAACCTGATGGCGAGAGAAAGATCAGAGACGTGTGAAAGCTACTGGCCCCGGACCAGACTACTCTTCTAGCTACTGACTGTCTGTGGGTGACTTCTGGGGTGTGAGGTAGACCCGCATGGACAATTACAGGAAAAAATGATTGAGTTGGCAGAATAATAAATAATTTAGAAATGTTGCTGGTGAGGGAGCAAGGTTATGAAGGAGAAAAATGGTCTGGGGGTAAGAGGAAAGGAGAATCCTCTGTGGATGTTTTTCTTAGTGGAGAGCTTTTATGGGAGAAAATGGAGGAACCTGTACTGCCACTGTAGCTCAATTTCCACCTTACAAAGTGTGCATTTATTTAACCACCTTCTCATTTAACTTCTCAAAGTATTWCCATACAGGACTTCGCTGCTGTCACTTACCTGCTTCATTCTCTGCCATTTTTCCAACTGTTAACAACGGTGACGTGCGGAGTGCTTTATATATATATGGCAAATAATTAATTTCAAATAATTTTGAAAGATGCATATTTCTTCCTACTAACGTTACACCATTGTTGCATTAGGTMATTTGTAAAACAAATATTTTTTCCCTTTATGATAATGATTGTGAGCTGTTAGTGTTAGTTTTGTGATAACTACACTGTGATTTTTTCATTTTTCTCAACGTTAACGATCCCAATGTCGTTTAAACATTCACACCCCTACTGGAAATACAATAAAACAAACCGCTGTACAAACTATGCTGGCTCTAGAGGGAGAGTAGAGGTGGATTCTCACAGCCCATCGTTTGGTGTGTGTATGTACGTGGCTTTGTGTGTGTGTGTGTACCGGTACTTATTTTTGTCGGTCAATAAATCCATGGCTTGCCCATTTTGACAGACCTGATTTAGCAGGGCCAGGGCTGCATGTGCAAAGCCGCTAATCAGGTTGTTACAGCATGGCACAGAACATGCTAACAACGTCCTCAAACTCGCTAAGGGCCATGCTAACCACATCATCAGTCACATTTGCGCCACGCTTGGCTTCATGCCCTTTCTCAGCAAAAAAAAAACACTTTTTTTTTTTGTTGCATCGGCGGCTCTTTGTATGAAGAGAGAAGCCAGGCATACAGATACAAATCCCGCTTGATCAAAAGAGAGGAGCCGGAGTGATGAAGGGGAGAAGAGAGACGGTGGGAGGGAGGCAGAGGATAACCAGGGAAGTGGAAAGCTTTAAAGGGAAGGGAGAAATGGGGAGAAATTATGGATACATAATTAGGAATGTTTCTTTCCCTTTCAAGACGATTAGATACATATCTATACTGCACAAACATATTAAATGCAACATGCAACAATTTCAATGATTTTACTGAGTTACTGTTCTTACAGTATAAGGAAATCAGTCAATTAAAATAAATTCATTAGGCCCTAAAAGGGCTTTATTACAGACAGAAATACTCCTCAGTTTCATCAGCTGTCCGGGTGGCTGGTCTCAGACGATCCCGCAGGTGAAGGAGCCGGATGTGGAGGTGCTGGGCTGGCATGGTTACACCTGGTCTGCGGTTGTGAGGCTGGTTGGATGTACTGCGAAATTATCTAAAGCGATGTTGGAGGCAGCTTATGGTAGAGAAATTAACATTCAGTTATCTGGCAACAGCTTTGATGGCATGCTGACTGCAGGAATATCCAATTGCATGCTCCCTCAAAACTTGAGACATCTGTGGCATTGTGTTGTGTGACAAAACTGCACATTTTAGAATGCCCTTTTATTGTCCCCAGCACAAGGTGCACCTGTGTAATGACCATGCTGTGCACCTGTGTAATGAAAACCTTTTCACGTGTTGTCAGAATGCGCTCACTGTTGCAAAATGTGAATGTTGCGCAACAGGACAGTTAATCACGTTGCCCTCAAACCAAGGCACGCTGCCTGCTGTTTCAAGTTGTCAATTTCAAATTATTTTCAAACAAGTTTTTTTCTTCTAACAACACTTTGAATTGAGGTGTGYTCCGCCTCCTCATTAACTTCTTATGGGCAGGTGGGATGGTATCGTCCCACCTGGCCAACATCCGGTGAAATTGCAGAGCACGAAATTCAAACTACAGTATTATAAATATTTAACTTTCATAAAATCACAAGTGTAATACATCAAACTCTTGTTAATCCAGCCGCGGTGTCAGATTTCAAAAAGGCTTTACGCGATTATCTGAGGACAGCTCCCCGCATACAAACACATGAAAAACATATTTCAACCAGGCAGGTGCAACACGAATGTCAGAAATAGCGATATAAAAAATGCCTTACCTTTGATGATCTTCTTCTGTTCGCACTCCAAAAGGTCCCAGTTACATCACAAATGGTCCTTTTGTTCGATAATGTCCTTCTTTATATCCATAAAAACTCAGTTTAGCTGGCGTGCTTCAGTCAATAATCCACCCAGTTTCCCTCCATCAAAATGCATACAAAATGAATCCCAAACGTTACTAATAAACTTTTCCAAACAAGTCAAACAACGTTTATAATCAAACCTTAGGTACCCTAATACGTAAATAAACGATACAATTTAAGACGGAGAATCATTATTGTCTTCAGCGGAGAAAAATACTAAAGAATTCGCTCTCTTCCACGCGCTTGGGAACACTACAGCCAAAATGGGAGCCACCTAGAAAAACTACAATTTCTGGCTCATTTTTCCAAAAAACAGCCTGAAACTCTTTCTAAAGACTGTTGACATATAGTGGAAGCCCTAGGAACTGCAACCTGGGAGGACCTGGCCTTATAATTAAAGTGATAGCCATTGAAAATAGAGGTAGGCTGAAATTCATTTTTTTTGGGATGGTTTGTCCTCAGGGTTTCGCCTGCCATATCAGTTCTGTTATACTCACAGACATAATTTTAACAGTTTTAGAAACTTTAGAGAGTGTTTTCTATCCAACTCTACCAATTATATGCATATCCTAGCCTGAGTAACAGGCAGTTTACTTTGGGCACGCTTTTCATCCGGACGTCAAAATACCCTCTACCCAAGAGAGGTTAGTTCACATAGAAGTAGCCCATTTCACTTTTGAGGACAATTTCCGTTTGAGGCATTACTGAACCGGACAAACTTCTCTCTTCGATGAGAGCCCAAGCACAAACTTTTTCCTCCCTGGTGCATTTTCTGACTGGCTCCCGCATTACCTTCACTACTAATAATAACTTTGGACATGTATGCGCTCCTATCAAAGTAAGTGCATTATTACGTTATCATTATAGTTTCTGTATATCTAGTTGTYAACATTTCTACTGTAGCACATGTTTTCAAGTACAAATAATGCATTCCGATTCTTGCATAGATTGTAATGGACACATATTTGTAAAATACTTTTTTGAAGGTTGTCCTGATTATGATGAGATAATGCTAAGCTAATTGCCTGCTATGTGTGGCGCAATGTTTGTTGACATCATCAAATGCATTCTGGTTGTCACATAAACGTCTGTCAGATCAAAGATGTTATAGCAAAACGAGGTGAAGGAAGCGAATGATGGAAGTGAATGATGGTAGACAACACACACCCTTCAACATGCATACTGCAAACAGACCCAACTCATCTTGTAACATCCTATCTTTGGTTGCAGCAAAAAAACAGACATGACAGCGAGCACAAACTACCCATCGTCGGATTACTTTAGATTTWAAAAAATGTATTACTCCATTATCTTGATCAYTGGTGAGGTCACCCGTGATGTGATGAATTGTAAATAGTAATTGCTATTAGATAATTAATATTAGGATTTCTGTCAGCGAGAGTTAGCTAAATATGACCACTTATGTTAGGTCATCCTTTCCTCAGTTAGCGCTACGACTAATGTAGCCTACATTTTCCAGTTTTGATGAGAATTATGGRGTATTGTGTGTAGATTGATTAGGGGGGAAAAAGTGAAGGGGTCTGAATACTTTCCGAATGCACCGATTRTTGATATTGATATTGCCTGGGTTGTTCGGCGTGCAAAATTACTTGTTGATCAATGACTGGTTGATCAACACAGTTGCATGCTTAGTTCGATACTGAAGGAGAGGACGCATCAGTTGTCAGAAAACAATAGGTATTTTTGGAAGGTAGAAAGAAGGTAATATGAGCAAAAGCATATAGTGAACCTGCGACACGTAAGGTTTAAAATCGATTTTGACTGATGCATGCTACTTTTGGRTCTGTTTGGGGTCCCGTAGACCGATGCACTCACATCTTAACGCTAGWACTGCTGCGCCTCGATGGACCTCCCTTCAAATCAAATGTTATTGGTCACATACACTTGGTTAGCAGATGTTCTTGCGAGTGTAGCGAAATGCTTATGCTTCTAGATCTGACAGTGCAGCAGTATCTAACAGGTCATATCTAACAATTCCACAACAAAACCTAATACACACAATCTAGTAAAGGAATGGGATAAGAATATATAAATATAAAATATATGGATGAGCAGTGACAGGGCAGCTAAGATGCAATAGATAGTATAGAATAGATAGTGTAGGATACAGTATACAGTATATACATATGAGATAAGTAATGCGAGATATGTAAACATTCTTAAAGTGGCATTATTAAAGTGACTAGTGTTCCATTTATTAAGGGGCCAATGATGTCAAGTCTGTAGGTAGGCAGCCGCCTCTCTGCTAGTGATGGCTGTTTAACAATCTGATGGCCTTGAGATAGAAGYTGTTTTCCWATCTCTCTGTCCCAGCTTTGATGCACCTGTACTGACCTCGCCTTCTGGATGGAAGCGGGGTGAACTGGCAGTGGCTCGGGTGGTTATTGTCCTTGATGATATTTTTTGCTTTCCTGTGACATTGGGTGTTGTAGGTGTCCTGGAGGGCAGGTAGTTTGCCCCCGGTGATGTGTTGTTTAGACCGCACAACCCTCTGGAGAGCCCTGCAGTTGTGGGCGGTGCAGTTGCCGTACTAGGCGTTGATACACCCCGACAGGATGCTCTCGATTGTGGACCTGTAAAAGTCTGTGAGGATTTTCGGTGAGAAGCCACATTTTTTCAGCCTCCTGAGGTTGAAGAGGCGCTGTTGCGCCTTCTTCACCACACTGTCTGTGTGCGTTTTGTTTTGTTTTGCTGACATTGAGAGAGAGGTTATTTTCCTGACACCACACTCCGATGGCCCTCACCTCCTCCCTGTAGGCTGTCTCGTCGTTGTTGTAATCAAGCCTATCACTTGTGTCGTCTGCAAACTTGATGATTGAGTTGGAGGCGTGAATGGCCACGCAGTTGTGGGTGAACAGGGAGTACAGGAGAGGACTGAGAACGCACCTTTGTGGGGCCCCAGTGATGAGGATCAGCGGAGTGGAGATGTTGTTTCCTACCTTCACCACCTGGGGGCGGCCCGTCAGGAAGTCCAGGACCCAGTTGCACAGGGCGGGGTCAAGACCCAGGGACTCAAACTTAATGATGAATTTGGAGGGTACTATKGTGTTGAATGCTGAGCTGTAGTCAATGAACTACATCGGTATTCCTCTTGTCCAGACGGGATAGGGCATTGTGCAGTGTGATGGCGATTGCATCATCTGTGGACCTATTGGGCCGGTAAGCAAATTGAAGTGGGTCTAGCGTGTCAGGTAGGGTGGAGGTGATATGATCCTTGACTAGTCTCYCAAAGCACTTCATGATGACAGAAGTGAGTGCTACAGGGCGATAGTCATTTAGTTCAGTTACATTGGCTTTCTTGGGAACAGGAACAATGGTGGCCATCTTGAAGCATGTGGGGACAGCAGACTGGGATAGGGATTGATTGAACATGTCTGTAAACACACCAGCAGGCTGGTCTGCGTATGCTCTGAGGACGTGGCTACGGATGCCGTCTGGGCCGGCAGCCTTGCGAGGGTTAACACGTTTAAATGTTTTACTCAAGTCGGAGAAGGAGAGYCCACAGTCTTTGGTARTGGGCTGCTTCGGTGGCACTGTATTGTCCTCAAAGCGCGCAAAGAAGTTGTTTAATTTGTAATCACGGCCGGTTGTGACACAGACTTGTTTTTTTTGCAAACAACTTGTTCGCCACTAACCACGTTTCTATCCACAGTTTCTTTATACGGATTCTAGAATATTCACATGAAAATCTGTCGCCAATTGGATGGAAACCTAGCTAMTGACACTGAAGTGAAGAAATTGTCCATGGTGATGTTTCTCCTCTTGCCAACGTGAGGTTCCACGATGTTGGGCGTGGCATGACTTGAAAAAGTTGAAAAAATTGTCAAAAATGTAATATAATCACGAGCAGTCAAAATTACTGCTTTAACGGTTCTAGTGTTAAACATTTGAACCAGGGAACGATGCGTTTCGGTGAATTGTTACATTCCTATAGGTAATATAATAATATGTGCCATTCAGCAGACGCTTTTATCCAAAGCGACTTAGTCATGCGTGAAACATTTTACTTGTGTGTGGTCCTGGGAATCAAACCCACTACCCTGGTGTTACAAGCGCCATGCTTTACCAACTGAGCAACAAAGGACCATAAATACATACACGTGAGCAGGCCTGGAGAAAAGGGGCCAGGATGAATATTGATGAGAGATGTGATAATGTGTGTTGTTGAAGTGCTGCAGAGAAAGGACGAAAAGACAGGCTGGGCTACTTTGGTCTGGACCTGTGGGCATGGTGAGTGGCAGCATAGGCAGGAGTTCTCTGCTGGCTGCAACACCGGCCCTGAATTTTTCATAGGGACTCTATGGCAAGATCTCCCAGGGACGTTGCGCTAGTTAAACAATTTAAAGACAATGCTACCAAACACTAATTCAGTGTATGTAAACTTCTGACCCACTGGGAATGTGATGAAAKAAATAAAAGCTGAAATAAACAGACACCTTCACCAAATACATTTAAACTCAGTTTTTCACAATTMCTGACATTTAATCCTAGTAAAAATTYCCTGTTTTAGGTCAGTTAGGATCACCACTTTCTTTTAAGAATGTGAAATATCAGAATAATAGTAGAGACAATGATTTATTTCAGCTTTTATTTCTTTCATCACATTCCCAGTGTTTCAGAAGTTTACATACACTACATTTTTATTTGGTAGCATTGCCTTTAAATTGTTTAACTTGGGTCAAACGATTTGGCTAGCCTTCCACAAGCTTCCCACAATGCGTTGGGTGAATTTTGGCCCATTCCTCCTGACAGAGCTGGTGTAACTGAGTCATGTTTGTAGGCCTCCTTGCTTGCACACGCTTTTTCAGTTCTGCCCAATAAATCATTCTCTACTATTATTCGAACATTTCACATTCTTAAAATAAAGTGGTGATCCTAACTGACCTAAGACATGGAATTTTTTGTCGGATTAAATGTCAGGAATTGTGAAAAACTGAGTTTAAATGTATTTGGCTAAGGTGTGTGTAAACTTCTGACTTCAACTGTATATTCAAATGCCAGTATGCATTCTACAAACTGTGGAATAGGCTAAATATGATAACACAACAACTGATGTCAGTAGCTAACTACTGTAGCCAGCTAACCTTTGTAACTTGCCAGCAAGGTAGCAAACAACGCTAAAGGGATTACAAACGGATTAGGATAGCCAAACCAGTTATTTTTTCTTCTAATTATTAGCTTGCTGGCTAGCAGTAATGAGTCCAGCAAWCACGTATTTCCTCCAAAGTTATAATGGATATATATGTGCTCCATGCACTTTCGGTAGCCTGATTGCGTCCAGACTGAAGAGAAATCCACACACAATGCATCCCTGACTACCACCTGAAGTGGTCARCCAGATCTGAACACATTCAGACCCATCATTTCAATGCGATCTTCGTATTCTTATAGCAAAAGTCGCATGTAAGTGTCAAGTGTAGACACAACCTAATTCATCCACAGTGTGATWTCAACAGATWTTTACTTTTTTTGTGAAAATTAACAAATTATTAGATTTTGTTGAATTTATATAACAACATTCCAACCTTGTTTGGCATTATCTAGTGCAAATATGGCATGATTCCACGATTTGGCCAATCCTTACTGTGGCTAGATTCATTCAGGTAGCATATAGCTAGGGCTAAACTAGCGCTTAGCATGAGGCTAGCTAGCGAACTTTCTATCCAATAATAACGGCAAACTAAAACATCTAACTACAAGGATTCAATAGTACAAAATATACTGTATATGTAAAATATACAGTGAGTTTATAAATCTGAGCCTTTGTTTAATAAAATAAAGTCATCCTTAAAAATATTTATTTATTCGAAAAGTCCGCAACGCCATGGAGTGTCGACCTCCGCGATGTAGATCGCGGAGATAAGAAGGGAGACTTAGTATTTTCACTGGAACATTTTTTTTTTTAATGCACCATAAACACACACAACCCATCTCAATACGTTAGTGAAACATGTTATCTTATTAGTTCAAGGTAATTTTGTATTGTTCATACTTTGCAAACCTGGTAAAACAGGAGACGAAAAATTGTTTCTCGTTTCAGAAAAAGTTCTGTCAATAGAATGAGGAAGGGAGGTCACGATCACCAGTGGTAAAGGCCACTAACCAACAGAATGCGGGCTTCACCTAGTTGTACCAATACCTTTCAGGGCATATTAATGCATAAACCTGAAGGACTCCAATAATAAAATCAAGTAATACAATTTATGCCTCACAAATAATAAAACCATAAAAAAAATCCAAACACATCAAATAAACACAAAACTGTGACCATACATGTCACGATCGTTATAAAGTGGGACCAAAGCGCCAGCGTGATCTGGGTTCCACATCTTTTTATACTAGGTGAAACTCACAGCAAAACAAAAAACAATTAATCTCAAACCGAAAACGTGACGCTAACAATAGTGCTAACAGGCAACGTATACATGATCAAGATCCCCACAAGCCACAATGGGGAAATGGCTGCCTAAATATATCCCCAATCCAGAGACAACGATAAACAGCTGCCTCTGATGGGTACCATACCAGGCCAAAATAGATCAATTATCACCAGAAACCCACCCTAGTCAATGTCACGCCCCAAACCAACATAGAGAATAAGCAGCTCTCTATGGATTAGGGCGTGACAATACATTTGGTAAGCGTCACATATTCATATGGTATCTGGGGGACCCCAACCCCTTTTTTTGGGCGAGGTTGGGGGGAGGCCTTGCGGGAGGGTGTGCTACGCCAGTGRCCGAGAGGTTGTGAGTTTTGTGAGGTTGACTCCCAAATAATCAGAATTTTGCTGGTCTGCAAAACCATGCCCATTATTATCATATTTCCCAGCATGCTCTATTGCAGTTAGAGTTCTTTCTTTCAATGTCTGTGTTTTTGCATGTACATTGATTGACAGTGGCGTACCGCAGTTTTGCGGGGCCCACCGCAGGTCTGAGCAAGGTATAGCTTGCAAGGTATAGGTCTGAGCAAGGTATAGAGTACCACAGTATGAGTCATAATACCCATAAAACCTAGCGGTCAAACAGGSAAATGRTTTCAAATGTTTTTCCACCATTCATTCATTTCATTTTTTCATTTTAGTGTTTTGTAAAGGCTTACCCTGGCGTGACATTCTGTGACACAATACCTGTTAGCAAAGGTGTCCACTAGAGATGACGTGCAGGAGCTTGCAGGGATTTGTAGATGTCTAGTTTGATGCTAATTAGCATTTCAAAATCTGAGAATAAATAGAGCCGAATATATTGATAAAAGTCACCTTGTCCGAAAGAGATTTACATGGTTATCAAAACGTCATGYCAGGCTTAGCCTACATGAAACACAGCCCATATTTTAAGCRTTTCTAAAATCCTGTATGGGAAAAATTAATGGTGGTGTAACGATCGTCCTGGGAAGAAGGTGACCAAAACGCAGCGTGGTAAGTGTTCATGTTATAAATTTWATCAAAACTGAACACTAAACAAAATAACAAYGAGGAAGAACRAAAACGAAACAGTTCTGTCAGGTAATACACACAAAAGAGAAAACAACTACCCACAAACACAGGTGGGAAAAGGCTACCTAAGTATGGTTCTCAATCAGAGACAACGATAGACAGCTGCCTCTGATTGAGAACCACACCCGGCCAAACACATAGAACTAGACAACATAGAACATAACATAGAATGCCCACCCCAACTCACGGCCTGACCAACCAAAATAGAGACATAAAAAGGATCTCTAAGGTCAGGGCGTGACAGGTGGAAAAACAATTGGAACCATTTCCCTGTTTGACACCTCCACTGTGGTGTCATAATAGCTAATCTTATACTATTCAACACATTTTGCCATGAGGCTGAAAGAAAATTGCTGTTCTAAAGCAACTTTTCTGCATTTCTACACATATTCCCTTGGGGCGGTGAGAGAAATGTGCAGTTTTATAGCTAATCTCATGCTATTCTACACATTTTGCAATGAGGCTGAGAGAATGTAACATTTGTTAAGCTAATTTCCTGCTATTTTACACATTTTKCCATGAGAATGAGAGAAAGAAACCCATGCGCCCTTCTTCCTTGGGGGGCTGCGGGTGTGTGTGTGGTATGCCAGTGTTGATTGATTAATTAAGCAATTCATGTATCTTATGCTACAGAAAGATAAATAACATATATTTTTCRAAACTAATACAATCTGATAGTTGGATTTATTGCACCCATTACTGAAATGGTTGTTCCAGTTTAGGTAGTCTTATTCATTAATCTTTCTAACCCTGGCAGTCATTCTAAATGCAGATTGTGGGACTCTAAAACATCATAAGCCAGCATAATGTGACTTGATGCTGGTTTTGCTTTCAGCTTATACTGGTCATCAGTGTCCAAAACACAGTGAAGGCTGGTCACCAGCAAAAACACAGAAAATGCTGATCACCAGCAAAAACGCAACGAAGTCTGGTCACCAGCGAAAACACAACGAAGACTGGTATGCCAGCAGAACCAATTAGACTATGCTGGTCAGACCAGCTTGACCAGCATCAGACCAGCACTGACCAGCATGGACAGCTATAGACCAGCTTGAAATGTATGCTGGTCTATGCTGTTTKTTTTAGCACGGGAGGAATAAAAAGAAGTGAAATGTTTGGGAAAATACAGAGTACGTTGAGAGTGGTTTAGCTCTAGTACCAAACAAGTTAGCAGTGTGCTGATGCTGCAGTGATGGATTATGGGTTATGGAGTTATGATGGATGAGCCATGTCTGGACAGGGTTGTGGAATGGAGGGCAAGCATAAGTTCTTGACTGGACGACATTGACAYTTGACCATCAGCAATTTCAGCACAGTCTCTGACATAMACAGTACCATTCAAAAGTTTGGACACACCTACTCGTTCAAGGRTTTGTGACCTCTAAAACCCCYCACAAACTTCTACAGATGCACAGTTGAGAGCATCCTGTCGGGCTGTATCACCGCCTGATACGGCAACTGCACCRCCCACAACCGCAGGGCTCTCCGGAGGGTGGTGCGGTCTGTGCAACGCATCACCGGGGGTAAACTGCCTGCCCTCCAGGACACCTACAGCACCCGATATCACAGGAAGGCCAAAACGATAATCAGGGACAACAACCACCCGAGCCGCTGCCTGTTCACCCCGCTATCATCCAGAAGGAGAGGTCAGTGCAGTTGCATCAAAGCTGGGCCCGAGAGACTGAAAAACAGCTTCAGACTGTTAAATAGCCATCACTAGCACAGAGAGGCTGCTGCCTACATACAGACTTGAAATCATTGGCCACTTTAATAAATGGAACACTAGTCACTTTAATAATGTCACTTTAATAATGTTTACATATCTTGCATTACTCATCTCCTATGTATATACTGTATTCTATTCTATGCTATCTATTGCATCTTAGYCTATGCCGCTCTAAAWTGCATATATCCATATATTTATATATTCTTATTCTATTCCTTTACTTAGATTTGTGTGTATTAGGTATTTGTTATGAAGTTGTTAGATATTACTTGTTAGATATTATCGCACTGTCGGAACTAAAAGCGCAAGCATTTTGCTACACTCACAATAACATCTGCTAAACACGTCTATGTGACCAATAAAATTAGATTTCGATTTGATAATAGTGAAGACACCAAAACTATGAAATAACACATATGGAATCATGTAGYAACCAAAATAGTTTTGAAMAAATCAAAATATATTTTATATTTGAGTTTCTTCAAAGTAGCCACCCTTTGCCTTGATGACAGCTTTGCACACTCTTGGCATTCTCTCAACCAGCTTCACCTGGAATGCTTTTCCCAACAGTCTTGACAGTCTTCCAGTCTTATGCTGAGCACTTGCTGGCTGCTTTTCCTTCACCCTGTGGTCCAACTCATTCCAAACYTTCTCAATTGGGTTGAGGTCGGGTGATTGTGGAGGCCAGGTCATCTGAAGCAGCACTCCATAACTCTCCTTCTTGGTCAAATAGTCCTYACACAGCCTGGAGGTGTGTTTTGGGTCATTGTCCAGTAAGCGCAAACCAGATGGGATGGCGTGTCACTGCAGAATGCTGTGGGAGCTATGCTGGTTAAGTCCAATTTGTAAGTCGCTCTGGATAAGAGCGTCTGCTAAATGACTTAAATGTAAATGTTAAGTGTGCCTTGAATTCTAAATAAATCACTGACATTGTCACCAGCAAAGCAACCCCACACCATCACACCTCCTCCTCCATGCTTCATGGTGGGAACTACACATGCAGAGATCATCCGTTCACCTACTCTGCGTCTCACAAAGACACAGCGGTTAGAACCAAAAATCTCAGACCAAAGGACAAATTTTCACCAGTCTAATGTCCATTGCTCGTGTTTCTTGGCCCAAGCAAGTCTTCTTATAGGTGTCCTTCAGTAGTGGTGTCTTTGCAGCAATTAGACCATGAAGGCCTGATTCCCGCAGTCTCCTCTGAACAGTTGATGYTGGGATGTGCCTGTTACTTGAATTATGTGAAGCATTTATTTGGGCTACAATATCTGAGGCTGGTAACTCTAATGAACTTATCCTCTGCAGCAGAGGTAACTCTGGGTCTTCCTTTCCTGTGGCAGTCCTCATAAGAGCCAGTTTCATCAAAGCGCTTAATGGTTTTTGCGACTGCACTTGAAGAGACTTTCAAAGTTCTTGAAATGTTCCGGATTGACTGACCTTCATGTCTTAAAGTAATGATGGACTTTCTTTTCTCTTTGCTTATTTGAGCTGTTCTTGCCATAATATGGACTTGGTCTTTTTACCAAATCTTCTGTACACCACCCCTAACTTGTCACAACACAACTGTTTGGCTCAAACGCATTAAGAAGGAAAGAAATTCCACAAATTAACTTTTAACAAGGCACACCTGTTAATTGAAATGCATTCCAGGTGACTACCTCATGAAGCCGGTTGAGAGAATGCCAAGAGTGTGCAAAGCTGTCATCAAGGAAAAGATTAACTACTTTGAAGAATCTCAGATATATAATATTTTAAAATTTGTTTAACACTTTTTTGATTTAACACTTTTTTACTACATGATTCCATATGTGTTATTTCATCGTTTTGATGTCTTCACTATAATTCTACAATGTAGAAAATAGTAAAAAATACAGAAAATCCTTGGATTTAGTATGTGTGTCCAAACCTTTGGCTGGTACTGTATATATATATATTTTTTATATTTTTATATATTGAGTTGCTTCCAGAAGGGATACCTCAAAAACCAGTTCATCAGTCCACCATTGCAATGAGAGCACAAGTAGTACAGTTCCTGTATTGATGTCTATGGCAGAAACACATGGATTATTGGTGGTTGGATCCTATGGTCTCCTAATGATCACTTCTAAGAGACTGTAATTCTATACAGCGAAAAGAGAGACTCAGAGAGAATGAATAAGCTTTAAAAACCACGTTCCTATGATCTTGAAAGTCAAATCATTCCCTTTCGTCCACAATCTTTAAAGAGGTGCAATTAAAGAGGTAAAATTTTGATATTTTTGTCTTTAGTGTCCCTCTGGTAAACATAGCAGTTTGGAGCAATTAACCAACAGCTAATGAGCAAAGTGGGGGTCTGCCTCAATATCACACCATTGTTCATTTGCGTTTTTTAATTAATGGGGTTTGAAGTAAAAATCGCAAAAGTTTTTAATTGTTTTTCTTTAGGGGGGGGGGATCAGAGCGTTAATTATAAGAAGGGCTTTAAAGTGTGGAGGATTTAGGGTTTTAATTAAAGAAGAATTTGTCAGGACTGATGAGACCAATAGACTGAGTTCAAATACGACACAATCCTCTGTTATTCCCCCCTTTCCCGTCCATCTTTCTTTTACTCCACCTCGCTCTCTGTTTCCCCTGTTCCTCTCTTCTAGCTGTTAATCTTCTTCGTCGACCATCTCCTGACATATCTTCTCTCTCGGTTTTCTCTCTCTGTCTCTCTCTCTCTCTCTCGTTTTTCCTCTTCTCTCTTCTCTCTGTTCTTCTCTGTTCTCTCTCTCTCTCTCTCTCTGTCTCTCTCTCCTCTCTTCTCTACTCTCTCATCTCGACGACTCGACTTCCATCCGATCGATCATCGAATCGTCTCTCTCTGCTTCATCTCCTCGTTCTGGTCTCTCTCTTTCTCTCTCTCTCGTCTCTCTGTCTCGGTTCTCTCTCTCTCTCTCTCGGTTCTCTCGTCTCTCTCTCGCTTGGTGTTGTTGTATCTCTCTGTGCTTTGCAGGGTATCAGAAGGAGGATTAGGAGTTTCTCTGAGCTCAATATTCTGAAATGGGAACGGGATGAGTGGTGGTGGGGGGGGGGGGGGGGGGGGGGGGGGGGGGGGGGGGCTCAGTCACTCAACTGGATTCCCCCAGATTGAATTAGTGAGGTTTTAGAAAGAGTAAGAGTTTTTTGGAGATGGTACACAATGTTCTCTACTTTCCTTTTCTCATTTCTTTTCTTCCCTGCTGCTGTTTTCTCTCTCCACTTCGGCTCTCTCTCAAGTCATTACTTTCCTGCTCTCCCTTGCGTTCACTCTTCTGTCCCTATTTTGTTTTCCTCTGCTCCTATCCCTTTCTGCCTCCTCCTCTCCGCTCCGTTAATAGAGTATAAGATTGTTTTCATACCAATGATACATTAAAGCTGAAGTGATTAACACAGTGTGAAATGTGATTACATTGGCGTTGCTGATTGGCTGAGCAATGTCCCTTTACAGAGAGACTTTGCTGGGTTACATTTTACATGTAGCTTCACACAGTACAGCTGGGATCTCACCACGAGGAATCCAGGTTAATTGCCTTGATTGCTTGATTGGGGATATAGCACAGTTTGTTCAGCCCAGGGAATTGAACCTTGAATCGCCTTATGTTATAGCTGACACCGAAGATCTCTCTCTGTCTGTCTCCTCTGCTGTCTGTCTGTCTGTCTGTCTGTCTGTCTGTCTGTCTGTCTGTCTGTCTGTGTTGTGTCTCGTGTCTGCTTCTGTCTGTCTGTCTCTCTGTTGTCTGTCTGTGGTCTGTCTGTCTGTCTGTCCTGTCCTGTCTGTCTGTCCTGTCTGTCTGTCTGTCTGTCTGTCTGTCTCTGCTCGTCTGTCTGTCTGTCTGTCCTGTCTGTCTGTCTGTCTGGTCTGTCTCTGTGTCTGTCTGTCTGTCTGTCCTGTCTGTCTGGCTGTCTGTCTGTCTGTCTGTCGCTCTGTCTGTCATGTCTGTCCTCTGATGTCTGTTCTGCTCTCTGCTCTCCTCGTCTTCTATGTCGCTCTCTCTCTCTCTGTCTGTCTGTCTGTCTGTCTGTCTGTCTGTCTGTCTCTCTCTCTCTCTCTCTGGTCTGTCTGTCTGTCTGTCTGTCTGTCTGTCTGTCTGTCTGTTGTCTGTCTGTCTTGTCTGTCTGTCTGTCTGTCTGCTCTGTCTGTCTGTCGTGTCTGTTCTGTCTGTCTGTCTGTCTGTCTGTCTGTCTTGTCTCGCCTGTCTGCATTCATCTGTCTGATGACGCTGTCGATGTGCTCCGAGACGTCCCTCACCTCACACTTCATCGAGATAGACAGGTAGTCAACTACACAAAGAGACAGACACACTCGTATCTCTCTCTCTCTCCTCCAGATATTCGATCCCATTAGACCGTCTCGGTAATTTCAGACTCTACGGTCTCTCGCCACTCTTCCCCTAGCAGGTACGAATTTCAATACACTCTACAAAATACTTTCTCTCTCTCTCATCTCTTCTCTCTCTCTCTAATCTCTCCTCATCCTGGTCTTCCTTCTTCTCTGCAGCACTCGCGGTCTCTCGATTAATTATCTCTGTCCGTTCAGACTCATCTCTCTCGTCTCTCTCGTCTCTCTCTCTCTCTCCTTCTCTTCTCGTCTCTGCGTCGTGCTCTGCAAGCCATGTCTCTGCAGCCTGTTTGCAAAGTCAATTTCAGACATATAAACAAAAACAAGTTGCTGCTGGGAAGGTGTCCTGGTCTGTCTAGGTTTCCTTGGCGACAGAGGACAGGGTCGTCCCTTTACAATGTTTGCCAATCACTGGGATTAATGGGCCGATATTACCGCACCCATCAGCGTCAGGAACAGTGGCACACCACCTCTCCCTTTCTCACTCTGGCTCATCAGCAGGGGAGGAATAATATTAAAGGATAATAACAAGAAAAATTGCTGACCTCCTGTTGTTTTCGTGCCCGTGCCAGTGTTATTACTCCAATCAAATCAATGTCATTACACATTCCAATAGATGAATGTGGTTTCCCAAGGTTTGTTGTATGCATGATAATGTTGCCTATACCAGTTMATTTCAGCACAATCTAATCTAGCAGCCATTTAAAACACACACAACCAGATTCGAGAGACATGCCCCCTCAAGATATACTGTATTTCCACTGAAAACAAACTGCAGAGCAAATCTAATCATGATTAAACAACCTGACCCAGCATTCATCCACTACCTAATCAGCAGCAATAGGTTCAGCTCTATGTTGATCCCCCCTCTCCCTCTCCTCCTAGCCATCTCCCTCCTCCTTCTCATTYGCTGTCCCTTCTTTTCCCTGGGAATGGTGGGGAATGGGGAGGATTAACCCATGTCAACCTCTTCCCTCATCCCTCTATCTTTTTAACTTTGTTGCCCATCACGTACTAGCGCTCCTTATCTGTTTATCCCTCTCCCTCTATTCTTCATTTATTTCACTACATCTTTTGCTCTCTGCGTTAATGTATTTTCTTGCCTTCGTCGGTATCTTTCTCTCTCATGTCTCTTTATGACTCTCTTCACGGGGTCTATTTGAACAAACCYAACGCAGGCGGCTTCGCTATAGGTTCAGGGGTGTGTCAAATATTTGAGCTATTTCCACTGTCACAGTTATCATCGCACTTGCTGGCGGTAGCACAAAAGGGCTGGGATTTGATGAATCAACACGTTGTGGGTGTGTCGAGTCTTGGCCCCTCACTGGCCAATCTGAACGTGCTCCATGGCAAAATATGTAGTTGCGTTGTGTCAGGTTGTGTATTTACTGTCTTTTATGTGTTACCTTGGAATCAACTCCAATWCCAATGTTAGTCCGTTATAGTTTGTTAAATGGCTTACAGAAACAAAATAACAAAATGTAGACCTATCCCATCTTTGCAAAATAGGTTAACTTGAACCCATTTGCAGTMMTCATTGTTCTTAGTAATTGCATGTCAAACATTGTCAATAAGCAAGTTTAAATTCATTATTGAAAAGGCCTAAAAAGAGAACGAATAATTMGAATCAAATTCTAAACAAAACWAAATAACAACTTATTTTAAATAGGCTATGTCACACTTACAGGCACCTTACTTTCGCCCTGTGGGCATATAATATTACAACAATGAAGACTATGGAKGGTTTTACACACATCCAAACTTTTAACAGTAGCTGGACAAAGATCCAATATAAGAGAAGGGAGAATGTCGACTCACCGTCAGTATACTGCTCCTAAATAGGCCTATGTTTTATGAACATAATCGGAACCATTTACAGATCAGATCGTAGTCACACATCTCCATAAGTTGCACTGCAAGCGTGCCACGGACGTCAACATAAAACCAGGAAGGTGAATCATTCTAATAAGTTTGGTTGTAATACAATTTTACAAAAAACAAGCAATCAGTTTAACAAAAAACAACAACAATAAATACATGTCAAATGTAATGATATCATCAAATCCCCAGTATAAAAAAGAAACGCATTTCTGTTTTACTAGCCATCGTTATAGTAGACCTAAGGGAGGGCTTGGGTTTTGAACATATGAAACAGAAAAAAAATATATTTTTACAGATGACAAATAACTTATAAATATAAGGTTTCATCGGTATTCACTGAGGTTCTCATCTCTCCTTTCATGATGGGCATGGACACATAGCCTACATCATGGAGGGGTTTTACGCATGTCCAAAACGGGACCTGCGTGGCAAAAATAATGTGTGCCTGCCTACAATGCATGGATCAAAAGGGAACGTCAGCTCGCTGTTTTACTTGATATTTTAATAAAGCTTTGGTGATTTAAGATTTATTTCCAATTGGTCTTAGGAGCCAAACCCTTCATCGAAGGTCTTGACTACTTCGCGATTTCATTGGGCAGACAAAAATAAAGCCTTAATTGAGAGGAAAGGAGGCTATGCTTGGTTTTTAATCAAATAAAACGAAATGTAAAAAAAAAAAGTTTTTTATGATTGTAAATACGTATACAGGCACCAAAAGCACATTAGCCTACTCTTGTTCCATGCTCATATCGGCAGTGTGTGTCCAGGGTGTATAGGCTGTGTTTCCACTGTCAAWATTAATGTTGCCATAACCAACTGTGTTACCGCTAATGTAACGGATGTGAAATGGCTAGYTAGTTAGTGGTGGTGCGCGCTAATAGCCTTTCAATCGGTGACGTCTCTTGCTCTGAGACCTTGAAGTAGTGGTTCCCCTTGCTCTGCAAGGGCCGCGGCCTTTGTGGAGCGATGGGTAACAATGCTTCGTGGGTGACTGTTGTTGATGTGTGCAGAGGGTCCCTGGTTCGTGCCCGGGTCAGGGGAGGGGACGGACTAAAGTTAAACTGTTACACTAAAACCAGCTTTTGGTTGGCCTTAAATATCCATATCAGCGCTGCCTAAAATTAGCACTTTGGATCATGTTTTTAAGGACACATCTCAAATATTTCCACCCCGCAAGTGAGCTGATATAAGACAGTAAATTGCCCGAGCCTGGTGTTAGGGCCGGGAAAATGCCAGTGCGCCAGTTTTTACACGACGCAATTGCTAACTAATGTGCGTTTGACKTTAGCGCCGCCTTAACGCCAGCCGAAAGTAGAGCCCCAAGGCTGCTAGTACAGCAGATACTGTACATTCCTTACAGTAGCTATATTTTMTACAACAATAGCAAATGTGATTGAGGCCTCACTTCGGTCAATCTCAGGAACAGGAAAACCATGTCATAGGAGTATTTACGTCGTATAGGATGTGTTAACGGTGTTAAAACTGACACCTGCAAGCTGTTCCTCCTTGGAGACATTGTTAGTGGATGATGACTCAAAAGTACACCTGTCCTTGACATACAGCGTAAACATTCTCAGTGTACCCGCAGTGAGGTCGTTTTCTTTTTTTGTGCAATTAATTGGGGTCAGAATCTTGAAAAACACAGTGCCATGTTACAATTGCCCTATACAGTGACATGTTTTAGTTGAACATTCTGTCATATTGTAAACAACAGGAAGTGCAGGGTGTATTTCCTGTGTGTGTCTGTGGGCTGAAGGCCCTCAGTAGGGGACATTATCTAGTTATGACCTASTAGCCTGACAACAGAGGTTTTGTTTTGAGGGCAGGATAGCCCTTCCCTGTGATTTTTTTTCTGTGGAGTGATTCACAATGGTGGATGGATGGAAGACGTGGAGTAGTGACTTTACCCTCTGACTGGCTGGAGCCATGCGGGGCATGTGGCAGGGTGACAGAGAAGGACACACTGCAGGGTTAATCGACTCACACTGGTCGACTTTGCAGGGAGGAGAGAGGAAGAGGGATGGAGGGAGATGGGATAGGGAGAGATAGGTGTTCAGTTAGAATAGCAAAGGAGGACTGAGAAATGAAGACACGGAGAGAGGAATGGAGCAGGAATAGTGGAGCCCGGGAATGAGTGAGAAAGATGAGGAGAGAGGTGAAAGAATGGGAGCGAGTGAATGAGGGAGGGAGACAAGGAGAGAAAGAGAGAGATGGTGAAAGGGAGGGGAAAGGTGCAAGAGATTGATGAGAGAGAGTGAGAAACTAATTCTCACTTCACTCTGGGCTGGAAGATTAAGGAAGATTAGAGAGATAGAGAAAAGGAAGGGAGAGATGGACTGATAACTTCTACCACATGCCAGCCAGAGAGATATCTTTGAATGCCTAATACCCTGAGAGGGAGCGGGAAAGAGAGAGGGAGGCAGGGAACGAGAAAGGGAGGGGGAGAGAAAAGGAGGTAGAGGGAGGGAATGAAATGGAAGAGATATATTGTGTGTGTGTGAGAGAGAGAGAGAGAATTGGAGCGATAAAAGGATGGATGGATCAAAAGAAAGAGTGAAATGCTGGCTCAGAAGACTCTTAATGGTAGTGGTCCGTGAGAGTGATGTCCTTGTATTAGTGGCCATTTACATGAGTGTGTAGTAATCCTGGCTGGTCTGTGGGGTGGAGATAATAACAGAGGTACAGTATCCAAGTCCTTTATAGCTGCAGAACTCTCTGCCCTCTCAGTSTAATACTATCCTCCAGTCCAGAGGATGCCCACTTGTCCGGTCCGTTAGTGGAAATGTCAGCACCTTTGTCCATCTGTTTTTTTCTACTCCAAGAACCGACCCTTCTCTTCTCTTGTCCCGTCCTCATCCCCTCTTCGCCATGCCCAAACACAGACACCCACTAATGTGTTCCCTCTTATTCTACCGTATGTTCTCCAGCTCCAGGTCTTATCCCCGAACATAGGCCTTTGCCCAATATTAGGGAGAGTGTTATACTGCCTACGCACACATCCACACTTGAACTTACACACACACTCTAACCCTCAACTTAGTCTCAGAGGCCGCCATAGCAGACTCAATCCTTCATGGAGGATTACAGCTTAAGCTTCTCCACGGCTATAGATGCAGTTTTATGGAAAAGCACAGGGCTTTTTAGAAGAGTGGCCCTGTGATCTGTACATTAGCAGAAAGGGGATTCTCCACCTCTGCAGTGTCCTCATTATCGTCACGACTCCCCCCCCCCCCCCCAGAGCTGACCGCGGGCTACGGTTGGTCTTTGACAGTCGCCCTCTGCGCCCCTGCCACCTGCCCCTTGCCCCCTGCCCTTGCAGAGTGGGATGATTTCAACCGTGCTGAGGAATTGACCTTGTGGTAGGGACGGGATTGGTGGGGTATGTGTGTGTCTGTCTCAGTGTGTGTGTGTCTCGACATCTTGAACTGCTTGCTGGAAGCGAGCCGGCGAACCTGCACACCATCACCCAGCGTGACAACGCTCAACACAGAAAACGGCCCTGACGACCCAACCAACTTTGATCTCATGCACCACCGCATGCCACGAGGCTGAGCTGACCAAACTCGGAAACTCGCAGCTCRGAAATCCCTAAGGTTTATCCTCTAACCCAGAGACAACTCTGAACTAAAAACATATATAAACTAAAATAAAAACAACTCTGAGACAAAACCCAACACAAGCCACAGAGGAAAGTGAAGTAGAATACACTGAACAAAGGTCATTCATCATTGTCACTTTAGCTACCTCTCCTTGGTTGCCAATCTGTTAGCACACAGCGCACACRATGCTACCTGGCTAGCTGAGAGCACAAAGAAGACACTTAACTGCACCCTCAGGTACAAAAGATAGAGAAAATAAACAAACAAACTGACCCAAATAGAAAAAGACAAAAACAAAATGCATTTGAGATTGGGGCAAAGTCATTAGCATTACAAAAATATCTGTCACCGGTGAAATAAAGCTGAAGAGGACCGAGGGAGCATGAAAGTCAGGCAGAAGGGGAGATATATGCTAATAAGGCTGGGACTTTGTGACTCCCAACAAGGGGGATTAAAAAGTGTGGCAGCAGAGAGAGAGCGAGAGAGGCTCCGAGGCCCAGAGCACAACACATAACTAGCTCAGCTCAACAGTACCATGCAAATATAGTAATATAGTGCTACAGTAATATGGCATGACAACATAGCAACTCTCCAGGCTTTAGCCTACTGACCAACGCCAAACTAGTGCAATGGCGCACAACTAAGGTAAATGATTCATCAGTTGTTACGCAGTTCAAACAAGTACCGACATAGGCCCTACACAGACCTCAAAGCTTACTACATGATATAACATTTGTGGCATCATGCTAGTCATGCTCTAGTCTAGATTGATGTAACATCACACAAGACAAGTACAGCGTGGCATCAAACACTACCACTGATCACAAGACTCGTTTGACTCCATTTAAGTATAGMAAAACATTAGTATGTTACTAGGCAACAACCCCCACCACTATTAACAATCAAAAAAGACATAGCTGAGGGAGTTCTGGAAGAAACGTTCTATTGAACAGCACATGGAGCGGAAGACTATCGATCTGGATCAGGCATTAGAAAACGGTGCCATTGTGCTCCTTTCGCTGTGCTGCCCGTGGAGATAATATTGAGGGTTTTTAATGAAAGTGAGTTCTACTGTAAATGGATTTGTGCGTACTTAAAAATATCAATTGTCATTATTCGGTCTCTTCTTCACAGCTGTGGCCTTGTCATCTCTCTTTTGATAGTGTCGTCTCCTGTCCATAGGTCTGCGATGCATTCGAATTCCAACCTTGGGTACTTTGGTGTTTATTGATCTCTGAAAAGTTCCCCCTCAACTAGCTGGGCCGGCAGGCTCCCCGGTAACACCCTTGAAACGTAAACAGGCGAGAAGGAAGTTGAGATTTTGTCTTTTTAATAATCAACGTACAATATATCGTACCTCCCTTTTCTATGAGGAAGGACAAACTTTATTTTGTTGATGTACGAAGGCTTCAATGTCAACACTTGGGTTGGGGATGCATCAAGGATATTGTTAGACAAAATATCCTGTGCATTAGCAACATTCTGTTCACACACTCACTCACTCACACACACACGCACGCACGCACGCACGCACGCACGCACGCACGCACGCACACACACACACACACACACACACACACACACACACACACACACACACACACACACACACACACCACACCCACCCACACACACACACACACACACACACACAACACCACACACACACACACACCACACACACACATTACTTTGCCTGCAGGGAGAGTGCTCATAGATTACGGGGGACGTTCTCTAAAATGGCAGGCAGTTTTGAGAAGATCAGATAGCTGTTTGATGTGTGAAAACAGCCAGGCAGAAGAGGAAGAAAGGCAGTCTTGATGGGCATCAGGTGTAATTTCTGTAAATGCCTCTGCTGCCTGAGTGACTCACCACTCCTCTGTGTCCATGTGGTGTATTTCTACCCAGGAGACCTTGACACAGACCAGCAGAGCTGTCTGCTACAAAAACACCCCTCTGACCTTAGGTTATCATTGTGCAGGTAGACCACTGAAGCTTCGACTTTTGTTATTGAAATGCAGGAGAGGTACGGTGCCCAGGTGTAATGCTTGTTAGTCGGCGTCTGAGTATAGAGTCATATTATGTGTGGGAAAAGCTTGGTAGCACGTTCCACCGTCCAAATACAGACTTTTCTCTCCTTGTTAAAAACATAGATCTCTGGTGGTTTCCCATGAGAATGAAGGGAGGGAATATGTTAATTCATTATCTAACACTTGAATGGATGTGAACGCTGATCATGAGAATTTGCTAAATCACATGGTTAGAGGGGTCATGGTATATCCCTGTACTCAAACACTTAGCGCTAAACGTGTTCAATTCAAAGTAATCCGATTGGTAATGATTTTAGATCATGCCAGTGGGCTGTAGTAGTGTAGGAATGGATTCTGAGTGAATGATCTTTTCCCTAGAGGTTCTTAAAGCAATGTGAGGATGTTGTGAATACTCTGCTAATCCTGGTACTGTATACAGTCTCCCTTGAACAGTTTCACTTGATCCAATTTTTAGCTGGAAATGTTATTTTGCTATAACCTTTAACCCAGCTATAGAACACTCTGACCAATCTGGGACCCTGTTGATCATAAGCCCTTCTTTCTCTTTGTATTACGGTGATGAGTTTGTATTCTAAGCTCAGAGCCGGCCCTGAAGTGGACTTATCGTTCTGCACTTATCAAAACGAGGACTTCGTCTGGATGACTGGATTACACTCTTCCGTTCTACTCTCCGTTGGTTCCTTTGTTGTTTTCCCTCCTTTTCTTTCTTCTCTCTCTGTCCCGACGAACCCACAACTCAGGGGATTTGCCTCTTCAGGCCTGGCAGGGAATGGCCGGTGACTGGTTCCCAATGCCCGTGCAGCTGTGATGCTCACCGCTCACGTTTACCATCTTGTGACAGATTTCACCTGCAGCCCAGACACAATCAGGGCATGGATAGATGAATTCCATCTGCACAGATTTATCCTCAACTTCTTCGTTGAGGAGGAGCGAGGAGGAATGACTCCTCGTCCTCCAGATTCACTGTGCTGCTTTATAAAGCTCAACACTTTTTGACAGGTCTGCTTTTATCTGCTGAGGTTCAAGACAAGGCCTGGGCTATGTGTGTTCAGTGGCTTTATGCTCTTAAAACGTAGTGATGGTCTCCCAAGACGGGCCTGTTTTGCTCGTGGCTGGCTCTTCTATCTCCTCTTCTCTCTGTTGTTTGTTTCTCCATKCATAATTCTATGGGCGACTGTTCTTGGACTACCTTTCTTAGAAAGGCGAGTTCTCTCTTTCTTCTCTGACTTTTGTGGGTCCAGAGGCGATCCCCTGAGCTTTCTACCGGGAACAGAACAACACACATATTTGTTGTTGTTTGTGTGGGGTTTGTGGCGGTGTCTTTCTTGCAGTCTAGCAGTGTGTGTGTGTTGAGAAGAGACTGTGTGTGTGTTTCACGTATTTGAGTGTCTGGAATTAGGAGAGAATGGCTATGTTTTAGTTTTGTGTTTTTGTGTGCCCGTGGTAATATATATGTGTGCRTTTGTGTGAGAGATGGGGCTCCAGAGAGGAAAAGGGAGCTAGACAGCACGGACGGAGGTGAATCGTAATTAAAATGTTCAGTCTCGTTAAGTTGGTGACAGCCTTCACTGCAACTCGGCTTCCTGCGATCGATGGCGGAGATCTGCCTCTAATACTAACGAACCAAACGATCGTTTGAGTTTGGGGCCCAAGGAAGGGAAAAATTAATTAAGATATTTATGGCCCCAATTAATCAGTTCAGCAAGAAACTCTGTGCACCCGAGGGGGTAAATGGAACACGGCAGGAAGCAGCGGAACGTTAAAAGACGAGAGGGTGTTCCACCGTCTACATACCGCATTCCCCCTACTCACCTTTAACCCACTGTGAGGAGCCGTTAACTCTGGGGTAGCTGCCCTCATCCCCGGGACACTATAGCTCATCAGCGTCTGGAGGAGGAAGTAAGGGAGGCAGGGCCTGGTAATCACACAGGTTGGTTGTCACAGCGATTATAACCTGGACAGTGCTCTGAATTGTGTTAAATGTAGAATTAGAGATTAGTCTATTGGAGAACAATGTCGTTCACACATGTCGACATCCCACAACTTTGAGATGAGGAAAATACCCTCCGGAGGCTCCAGATTTATAGTTATGAGCACAGGGACAACCAGCCTGTGTCTCCCCTGCTGATACCGTGGGGGATATCAAGCGCATCACCTGGAGCAGAATGAGGGTGTATATTGATGGGTGTATTGCCATTAGACACAGCATGAGTAACACATTCAACCTATTATCATGAGTAACACATTCAACCTATTATCATGAGTGACACATTCAACCTATTATCATGAGTAACACATGCCGTGTTTTCAACCAATGCATGGTACTACATGTAACATCATCCACTCATTAGAACAATGAGTCACCCTCTATAGTCTACTCTGAGCCACTCTGTTCGACAGAAGAATGCAGTCCGGGTACGTACGTGGATCAGTTGAAGGACTGCACTGACCCCATAAAGTCACTGGGAAACCGCAGTCTGACACAACATCCCAGATAGACACCGGTAATGAACCCTTCTCTCAACCACTAACAACCGCGCAYCGATATTCTGACCTGCTACCTGCCCTCAGCCCGTTAACAAGGTGCCCATGGCAACGACCGYCTGGCCGGCAAGTTCCCTGACAATATGTTCCTCCTGGACAGAGCGGGTGTCATTGAGCCTGGGTGAGAGGTCGTTCTGATTGGATCTTCAAACTGCAGTAGCCTGCATGTGTAGTAGCGCTCTCGGAAATACAGACATATTCAATGAATGATACCCTGTTAACTTGTGTTGTGGTACTTCCAGTCRGTAAATCCTGTGGTTGTGAATATGAAATGTTCCACTTGTTATATGAGTACTATATAGGTTTTATAATGGTATGTTGTGTCATCAATATGGATGCCAGACACCTGTCAATTCCAATGTCACTGGGCCGTCAACGGGAGAGGGTTGGCTGATTGATTGAAGTTAGAGAGAGAGCACGGAGGGTGAGGGACGCTACGACAGCATCATGATTGACAGGGAATGAGGAAAGGACAGGAACGACAAGCAGAGGAAGGGATAGCATACTAAAACAAACCTGGGGCAGAGAAAGATGGAGAGACAGCGATGGATAGATAGGCAGAGCTAGAGAGACGGGTGGTGAGTGGGAGAGGTGGTAATAGAAAAAGACGAGGAGGAGGAGGAGGAGGAGGAGGAGGATGAGGGAGTGTAAGGTTTTTTCTTAAGAAAAACGATTTGTTTAAATGGGGAAGGAGGCAGGAGAGGAAGGGAGAAAGGGTGAAGGAGGAGTATTTTGGGATTATTTGGACTTCATTCATGCCCCAATGAATGTACTGACAGGGTCTGTCTGCACAACAACACTGCTCAAGTGTCATACACACCAACGCACTAAATTGCACAAAACAGCACATAGTTAAACAAAAACACTACACAACTCACAAAGCTCTAAACAACAAGAGTGCACAAAATCAAGAGCACAAATCAGTATTGCGCATGGCAACACAGTGCGACCTACCGAACACTTTCGGCACTCAGTGTAACAACAACTATCTGACTACGCCGTGCGACGCACCACTGCTTGTGTAAGTGTGATTTCTGCCCCGTTAGTTGATCTGTCCTGCTTGTTCATCTGTGAGTTATCCTACCTACCTTGCTGTGTCGCTCCACTCTTAATTAACACAGTGGGATGATTAAAGTTTTAACTTAATTATCTTTATCCTTTCTCTTAGGGTGTTCAACCCTCCGTGGGAAACTGAATGAGACATTCTGCAAGAGGGAAAAAAACAGCAGAGAGGAGCTGTGAATAGATAGATAAAGATATTCAATGCGGCACCTGTCCTCCATCTCAGTGTGAAGGGCATGTAATGGAAGAGTGAGAGGGAGGATACATGGGAAGAGAAATAGAGGAGAGAATGAATACAACCGGAAAACAAGTATTTCCTTACATCAAGCATCACTCAAACTAGGACATCTCACCACAGGACAAGATGATTACCAGGAATCTGCTCCTATTGGTCTCACTGTGTCTGTGGGAGGAGCTTATGGGAGAAGGTTCTGCCACTAAGATTGTCAGGAGAAGAGGTGTGGGCGGGACTCACATGCTGAAGATAGGGGAGAACAGAGTAGCGGACCAATGGGATTCAAGCGTGAATTCAAACGTGATGCCCATGGTGACTCTTAGAAACTCAATTGGTCATGACCTGGGGGGTGATAGTGGCTCTATCTCTCACCCCAAAATAYCCCAGAATCATGCAGCCATGCCATCTAAGGAGAGGCAGGCTTTTAAACCTCATCCAGTTTTGGACTTGGAAGAAGACCTTATCAAAAAAGGAGAATCAACTCTGTCTGTGTCACCCAATAACAGGGAATCCGTCCAGGAGAAAGAACTTAAAAAGATCAAGAACAGTACCAATAATGCTGGGACTCCCACCAAAACAGGGAGGATATTCCTAGTTCACCATAGACCAGACCTACACTCCAATAGAACCAGATTCAAATCCATTTCCCGATCCAGAGTGAGACCAGATCTGAGCGTTCACACCACAGGGCTGCAAGGCAAAGRACTCACTATGGATTCAACCAGAAAATTAAATGTGACCGGCAGCTACAGTGTCCTGAAACTGCTGTCAAAGGAGAACCTGGTGATGATTGTGAACTCACAGATGCAGAGTGTTCCGAGACTGAATAATTTTCAGAGCAAGAGCAGCCGAAGCAGAAAGAGAGATTTAATTGATGTGGACCACAGCCCGATGGAGGCCCTAAAATTACAGRAGCAAGATTTGGCTGTTACTCAAAACCACTTCGCATTGGATAATCCAACTGCACTGCCGCATATAAACCCTGTCACAAATCCTGATCCAAGTCTAGAAAAGGCTGTTCACACTTTAAGTGAAGTCACTCTAGATTCTGGTGTGGGAAAAGACAACTCTGAGACGAGGGGTGTAGATAGTACAGTCACTTGGAAGAGCAAACACACTTCTCACCCTCTGTCAACACCTATGAATGAGGTCAGTCTCGACACTGACAGGGAAATGGCCATTAGTAAGATCAGTAAGACTGACCCTCCGGTCACAACCAAGCTTCTCCCCTCAGACATCTCTTCTCAGACAATTGCTGGCTCTCCCTCAGTGTTCATCTCGCAGCCCCAGGGAGAGGGGACTGGGAGTGTGGCGGGGGATTCCCATAAGGAGAGTTTTCTTCACACAGCCGCACCAGGACTCAAAATCCTCAACCCGATTTCCACTCAAGACCCTGAAGGTGGCGCCACAGAGTCAATCGATAGCAGCCATGTCCTCAAACTCCACCCAGACACACACTGGGGCTTCAGCCAGGACAAGGCAGCCGGTGGGGGGATGACAGTCGAGTCCCATCCCGGGAATGGGCGGGGCCTGGTGTTCCAAGAGGCGGATGAGGAGGAGGGCCGTGGTCAAACGGATGGGGAGGGGACTCGGTCACGCAGCAGGAGGAGTTGGATCTGGAACCAGTTCTTTGTGATTGAAGAGTACAGCGGGCCTGAACCGGTGCTCATCGGACGGGTAAGGAACCTTTATTAACTATTCATTAGAGTTATGAAACTTTATGTATAACTTATTCCAGCCAAGCGTCTCTAACTCTAACTCCTACTCTCAACCCTATCACTGACACACCTGGCTCAACTAATCGTGGTCCTGACTGAAGACCATGATTAGTTGAATCAGGTGTGTTAATGCTGGGCAAGTACAAAAGCCTGCACACCAACTCCAGGACCAGAGTTGAAGAGCCCCAAGTTCTGAACTGTCCTAATTCAACCCTAACATTATCTAACATTAATGCTCTTTATGTACACTGGTGATACTATCTCATTGTCCTCAGCAGCTGCAGGGTTTGTTTTGTATGTGTCGTAAACCTTCAATTGGAATTGATTTACAGCAGACCAGTCTACTGTGGTGCCCTCCAATCCTCATGAAGACTTAGATGAATCAATGAGGCACTGAGGCTCAACAAAACCCCTTCAACCATACTGGCCCCTGGGACCAGTCATGACTAGCACCAATCTACACACACCAATGGGAATTGATATCTTCATGAGAATTAATGGGCTACGTTTTTCATTACATCATTGATCCTGAAGGCAGTATTAAAAGTTTTCTCTCATTTCAGACCAGGTCAATTCTTCTCCCTCATGGACAGCGGACTCCCTCATGGACAGCAGTCCAGTAGGTCCGGTGGAATGATATTTCAATCAGGTTGATTTACATTTTAGTCATTTATCACCTTTTATCCAGAGCGATTTACARGAGCAATTTGGGTTAAGTGCCTTGCTCAAGGGCACATCGATAGATTTTTCACCTAGTCGGGTCGGGGACTCGAACCAGTGATCTTTCGGGTTACTGGCCCGACGCTCTGAACCTCTAGGCTACCTGCTGCCCTTGATACATCTTACAAACATAGATTTATCACTACTACATTAACCACCTCAAAATACTACCAGGGGCTGTATTTCTCCCCCTTCGCTCTGGTAATTCATTATAGCAATCGTGTAGCCGACTCATCCTGCTCCATTGGTTTCCAAAGACTACTGTGGATGTGACTTAGGCCATGTTGACTGGACATGAGCATACCCAAGCTCTCACTGTACTTAACCTTAGAGTTGCGCTGTGTTGATACGCTGCAGTGTAGATGGCTAATGTATAAGTCACTGTGGCCAGTTTGCTGAGTAAATGAATAGTAATGATTCTGTGTGAGTGCTGCGGGCTGTCAGACAGCACTGAGGGAAAAAGAGAGAGGGGGGAAGAAGCCTCGCTCTGTGGGAAATGTCTCACTGTCTGCAGATCCTATTTTACAAACGCTTAGGCCAAATTGCTTCACGGTTTATATCTAACTGTACAGACTGTCAGGCAGGGGCCCTCTCCGACTGAGACCGGAGTCTGTAAGTAGCCTACTGACTATTAGGGAATGCTTAATATGGGCACCTCAATCAGGCCTTCCAGTACATGATGTATGATGGATGACAAATTGCCCAAATTGATACAGAACGGGCAAGGACAAAATGCATGAGCTGAATGTCCAGCGGTACAGATGGCCAGCAGTGTAAGTCATTAGTTCCAATATGCTCTGGTGAGCAGGTATTTACGCCTGCAGATTGTATTGAGCTCTATGAGGAAACACAGCCAGACCACACACGTGCCATATGATATTGCTGACACATGGAGTCCTCCCAGAACACCAATTGTGTGTGTGCGTGTGTGTGTGTGTGCGTGTGTGTGTGTGTGTGTTTGTATGTGTGTGTGCCTGTGTGTGTCAATTATATCAGAGTGTATCAGAGCTGTACATACATGCATAATGCTTTTATACATCTTAATATGAATGTTTCATCTTCCTGCTCTGGCCCAGTATAGGCTACAGGCTGTACAGGCTGCAGGCTCAGCTGCAACGCACTGAAGATCAATGGGGACATGATGCTTTGCGTCTCCTTATTAGAGAGATGATCATGGTTCGATGATGGAGACTGTGATGACGGATATATACTGTATAGACTGCCGGTGCTTGTGCCAGATGTGTTGCAGTTCAAGGTTTTAGCCGTCAAAGACACACACACGCACGCACGCACGCACACACACACACACACACACACACACACACACACACACACACACACACACACACACACACACACACACACATACTGTACAAACACACACACACATATTACTATATATTGCTATATACAGGAGGATCACCCTTGATAAACATGAGCAAAAAAAGACTGTATAAAATAAATAATTAAAATACTGAGCTATGTTGTATGCTGAAAGAAATTGGCAAATTATATTATTGTATACTAATACAATTGATCAAAGAAAGAGGTTTTGTTCAATAAGTAATACTTTTTTTTTCAAAAAGTTAGGGGTGAAAATGATTGTGAGGATAACAGCACTGAGCCTTTTCCTAAAATGTTTTATGAGTCGGAGAACACGTTGGGAGGAGTCTTAGACTATTTCTCCATACAGAATCCTTCCTAATCCTTGATATCCTTYGTCTGCGCTTATGAACTGCCCTCTTCAATTCAAACCACAGGTTTTCAATRGTTTTCAAGTCCGGAGAGTGAGATAGCCATTGCAAAATGTTTATTTTGTGGCCAATGAACCATTTCTTTGTGGATTTTGAAGTGTGCTTGCGGTTATTGTCTTACTGGAAGATCCACTTAAGGCTATGTTTCAGCCTCCTAGCAGAGAAAAACAGGTTTTTGTCCTGTTACTGGGTAAAGTTCATGAGCAAAATGGCCCCATAACATCAACGATCCACCACCTTATTTTACAGAAGGTATAGGGTTCTTTTCTGTTTATGCATTGTCATTTCGACGGCGAACCCATCACTGGTGTCCGTGGCCCAAGAGCTCTATTTTCATGTCATCTGACCAAAGTACCCGTTTCCAACCCAAGTGCCAATGCCGCATAGCAAACTCCATGTGTTTACATTTGTTGGATGACATGAAAATAGAGCTCTTTGGCCACGCACACCAGTGGTGGGTTTGGCGTCKAAATGAGATAGTGTTTGTTAAAAAAAAATCTCTTTCTCTGAGCAATTGTATTAGAATAAAATATTATAATTTCCCAATTTTTTCGAGCATACAATATTGCTCAGTTTTTTTTGATTTTTTTTGATTCTGTCATTTTTGCTCATCTTTATCAAGGGTGTCAATCATTTCAGACCCCACTGTACTGCTATATATAACTCATGCCCTGAACATTGATTGTTGTACATAAAACATGGTTAATGCCACAGTACCTTGATGGCAGAAAGGCTGTACACAGCACAAAGCTGGATGTCTATGTTTATCTGGTGGAGCCAGCATCTCAGCCATGTGATAATTATGAATTTAATTGACGTTGTCATCACATGTTCTACATTGGGGTTTTAAGATTCTAACAGTGCCAGTGTGAAACAGAATACTGATGGAATACAGAGTCGATAGGCGTGTAGCAAAGGTTTGAGTTTGCCTCAGTAGTGCTCGAGTGAACTCTAACACTGCTCTCCTCTCTCTGTGGGAGCCTCACTAAGCTGAAATGGCATTTTAAAAGTATTTATTTGCTGAGCCCAGTGCATATTCTATCTACTCTGCCTGAGCTGTCATTCACCTGCATGACTCAAAACCCTCTAGCTGTCTGGAGCGCGTCATTGGTAAACCAGGGGCGAAATAGGAGATGGTCTGGTTAGATTTGATCAGTATTTATACGATCCCTGTCCCCCAAAACAACTTACCTAGATCATAATACTCTCCATGCACACACGACACTCTTTACTGATCTGTCTGTAAAAAAAATATTATATTAAAAGGGATCTTCAGGAATACACTCTGAATCTTTATCTAATTGGATTTGTATAACATTTCTGCTTTCCATAAGACGAGAACCAATCAGGATTGTGAGAGGCAGTTTTAAGTGCATTATATGTCGATGGCGGTAGTAGTGTTTAATATGTCTTGTGTGGGCGCTGGTATTTGGTGGCTGTCGCGGGGGGTTTTGCAGGGCTGTGTGGTTCTCTGGAACTCAGTGTTTCACAGCTCTTTGTTCATTGGCTCCTTGGCTGTGAGCGGGGGACCATCTCCTTGTCCCTTAAATGGAGACCAACATGTTGGTTTAACTCAGCAGCCGCTGTGCACACAAACGCACGCATGCACTCACACACACGCACACAAATAGGTCACAAATGCCCCTACAAAGTCACGAAACACAATTATACGCATGTACAAGGAACTCATTATGCGCATGGTGCGAGGAAAAGGAAGAGAGAAAGCAGGGGAGTTAAAGAGAAGAGGAGCTCGAAGGGGGACAACAGTTACACACACACCTGCTGGCAGGAAGCTCATCAATATTAATCCCAACATGTCTAATTCCAAACTGCTTTGTGTTTTCTTACGTTTCCTCTCTCCCTGGGAATGTCATTTAGCCTCGGGGCTGAAGCACAGCAGGGGCGAGAGAGCAATTAGAGACAGAGGAGGAAGATGGCGGGAGGGAGAGAGCGATAGGCGAGAGAGATAAAGGAGGGAGGAAGGGAGCGAGAGAAGGAGAGAGAGGAGGGGGATCAAGGGGCGATGGAATGGGACTGGGGCGAAGACAGATTTGGAGACCAGAAATGGTAGAATGGAGGGATGAAGAGAGGGGAAAGGAGGGATGGGAAGAAGGAGGAAACGGGGGAGGCGTTTTAAGCAGAGAGGATATGCAGAGAGGGAAAATGAGGGAAGAAAGTGTGTAAAGGTTAATGGCGTACAACTAACAGAGCGGAAGAGCATGTGAGGATAAAAGAAAGGAGCGTGCACGTTCTAGAGTTGACCTCACAGTCTATCAACCCTACTCAGCCAGACAGAGAGAATGGAGACCAGAGGAGAGAGGCTGTAAAGGAGTAAAAGTAAGGAAAGAGAAGAGGCAGCGTGCATGGAGAGAATAAAGAAAGGAGGCAGGGGAGAGGGGAGAGGGAGTGGAGCAAACGAGAGAGAGAGAGTGTGGTTTAATATTAAAAAACCCCGTGGAGAGCAAATTCAAACAACTTCTGTGCTGAGTGGGAGCTGAGAGAGAGGGGAGCGTGTGAGAGAGAAAGGGAGAGAGCGTGAGGAGAAACTGTAGAGTCTATTAAAGGTGAAATTCAAAGCGTACAAAAGCCTGCCTTTCTCTACCTTTGTTCTCCTTTCCTTTCTCTTTTTATAGCCTGTGTTTAATCTCAGAATAATGTCGAGCAAATTTGCAAAGTGAGTGTGTGAATTTAAAGCATTACCATAGCTAAGTCTCTAATGTTGAGAAGGGAGTATTTTACCTGGAGAAACTCACAATGATACCCGTCATGGTGTACCACCATTTTACCCCAAGATAACCCACTGATTACATACATTTCAACCGTGACCAGAATTACGTACCATTAAGATGTACAGTATGAAATATATACGTAAAGCACATGCATAGAATATAACGTACAGTAAGATATGTATGGAGGTGAAATAGTGACTTAAGTATACAAGTGTGTGATATGGTTTGTTAGCCAGGTGAGCCATGTTATTATACAGTTGAACCCACATGGGGGTTAATTGTGCTATTATGGAGCTAAAAGCATATTCAGGTTAAACGCAACAATTTGATCAAATGAAACACATCACGTGGGTAAAGCCGTGATTATATGAAGTGAAGGCCCTAGCTGGGGTGAACTCCTGATTATGCATGGCCCAGTGTGAGTGCAGCTCGTGACCTTGAGCTAATATGTATTCACTGGCCTCTGAGCTGAGAGTGAGACTACATGGCCATCCGCTCCACTTCCCCCAGTGCCCCTGAAGGAGGCCAGTGAGTCTGGTCGGGTTGGAGGGGAGGGATAGGGCGCTGTGCCCATCTCTCTCTACACACACACACACACACACACACACACACACACACACACACACACACACACACACACACACACACACACAGCGCGCATAGATGCATAACCAACAATACAGATCCACACCTCATTTGCAGTACATCAATGCAAAAATACACAAATGCACCCAATGCACACAAACAGATTCATGCTAAATTATTGGAAAACATCAAACAGTGCTTCAAGACCCATTTCTTTCTATTTCCCTCTGCTCTCTCTAAAATCCCATTGGCAGAGCAGTCCTCTTGGCAGTGGCACGCGGTGGCATATTATGGGCGATTTGCCCTTTAAATGTACGAATGTGATTTAACAGTAGGCCTCCGGTGGCCTTTTCCCACGTTGCCACTTGCCCTCCTGCTAAAAACATGATGTGAAGTATACATCATCAAGAATGGGCATTAGGCGATAAAATACGATCTGCACTAACCACCACACGTTTCTCTCTCATATATCAGCTGATTATGATAATCAAAAGCAGGATTGCGTGAGTCTAGAGCTAAAAGCTAAAATCATTTTGTTGTGAATAATGTATCATGGTGGCAGGGAATAATAATAGTATATATTAAAAGGCTTGTGGTGATAAGGTCTGGTAATAATTCTGATATAAATAATGTTGGCCAAAGTGGGGTGGGGGGAGTGCAAAACCACTAAGACAGGACTAAATTAGATCACAACAGACCAGGACAAACTGTCCACAACACAACCACATATATAAAGACTCCAATACAGGCCAAACACAAGGCTTGAATCAATCTTGCTCACTAAGCACACGATTGACCCATACCTGCTGTTCTGTTGACACTTAGAGAGAAAGAACAGAAAGAAACCCGACCAAAAAATCACAGAAGCCAAGTGTAACTCCGGTGAGGGGAGTTTCCTTGGTATTTTTACTGAACCCAAATCTATGATGTGATTGTATGAGGCCGTAGGAAAAAGGTTATTTCTCTACTTAAACACAGGTTTGAAGGATTTCAACCCTCAGAAATATACTTCAAACAAAAAGAAACTAAAAAACAGGTGTTAGAGGTAGTGGTACGGGGGGGGGGGGGGGGGTAGAGCGAGGATGTTGGGGCTAAGTAACAGACCAGAGCCCTACCCCTCTGGGCCGCTGGTTATCTGGAGTATCCAGCTGGGATAAAGTGTCTGATGATGATCAGACTCTCTTCACAGCATCTCGTCTCATAGTGTTGACTTTAATTATGTGTCACTGGGTAGATTAGGCCTCTTCTCTCTAAGCCCCTGTCATGGCTCCAGAGCCCTGGCCCGCACTCACGCTGTTCCTCAGGCTGCAGGTGCTGGGGGGGGGGGGGGGTAGATGGGGGAGGGGAAGGCTCTGGTCACGGACATGGCTCACAGTCCCGGCCCTGGGCCCTGCCAGCTGGAGGGTGATCTGGGGTGAAGACCCATCTGACCCTCTGTCATTAGACAAGTGTCTTTAAGATTAGTGCTCTGGCCAGCCAGGCCACGCGACACACTGGAGCAGGAGCACTGTGTTTCATTTCGGGCGTAGTTACACTTTGAAGTGTCCTGCAAGGGTAAGAAAGACCCACTGAGAGGCTGTCTAGATCATGGCTCCGAGCACATTCTGTATTTAGCCACAAGGCTAGTTTATAAAGTTGGCTCTGAAGTGAAGTTGTTGTTGGCCACTTCCCAAATTGATACCGTGCCCTTCTCCCCTATGCCCTTGTTGACTCCCCCTCGAGGACACGAAAGGAGTGGGTTGGTATGAACGGCACGGAAACAGCCCTAGACGTCTAGACACTTGGTATACACTGATCATGGGACCCTGGCTCTTTGAAGTCATGATGTGTTCAGTGGTAGTCCACCAAACAGTGCACGAGGAGACCATTCTCCACAATGTAGTTGAAGATCTAGGCATATCCTCCCTCACGCTGTCTCCAAAGCCTTTGCTTCTTCTCCCCGGTGTGATGGGGATTGAACCTCCCACTACAGTAGTCCCTGTGTGGTGGAATGATGCCTCGAGTCCCCCGTGCCACTGGAGGCTATTGCTCTTTTACTTCAGTCAACACCAATTTCCCACAACTATGCTTTCCCCTTCTACACCATCCCCCCAGAATGTGTGCCGAGGAGAACATATTCATTAGCCTAATGCACAGATGCAAAGTGGATTTTCTTACTTCTTCATGTTTTTATGATTTATTGTGAGGCAGAAATGTGAAATTGAGTATACGGCTATAAGTTATTTAAGTGATTTAGAGGTTGACACCGAGTGCTTTTTCTGTGGTTTATGATGTATGGTTATTGCAAAAATGTGAAATTGAGTATATGAGTATAAGCATATTACCTTATGATAATAAAAGTAATTTAAGTGATTTAGGGGTCTGGGAGCCAAGGTTTGCATACACAGTAGCAGGCGCCTCAGTCAGTACTGCCACTGCTGAAGTCTGAGTCTGATTACTCTGGCAGGTGATACTGTGGTGAGTTTGGTGATTTCTCTGATGTGGTCAGTGGCTGACTGTTTTTTTTCTTTCAATGGATTTGATGAAGCATCTGACTGTTATGGGCTCTTACAGGGGAAGTTACGGGGTGTTATTGGTTGTGGTGAATGTGAATAGGTACGTGTACTACATGATAGCGTCCTTGTTGTTGTAGTACTGTAATGTTCGATGAGATCATTCATCTATGCTGTTATTGGTTAAATGAAAGGTATGTGAGTTAACAGGGGGTCCATATAAAGCTAATGGTTAATGTTATGAAGACAGATTAGAAGTCTGTTATGGAGGCCCCAGTGTTGTACCATATAATACTGTGTGTTGATCAGTGACGGACAGATTAGAAGTCTGTTATGGAGGCCCCAGTGTTGTACCAAATAATACTGTGTGTTGATCAGTGACGGACAGATTAGAAGTCTGTTATGGAGGCCCCAGTGTTGTACTATATACAGTGCTGTGTGTTGATCAGTGACGGCCAGGTTAGAGGGCACATCTTGAGAGGACTCTTCTCCTCACCTCCCGGGCCAGAGATTGGCCGGCCTTTTGTCATCACAGACACCACTCACTGTGGTAATGATGGCAGGAGCTTCATTAAGGGCCTCGTTAAGTCCCCTCGTTAAGCCACGTCGTTAAGGCCGTTAACGACCCCTTCGTTAAGAACCCTGAATGTGTTTAGTTTTGTGAGTGTGAAACCTTCACTTCTGGTGGTCTTGACCAGCTGAGTGTGCCGCACAGGAGGCTGGTGGCATCTTAATTGGGGAGGACGGGCTCGTGGTATTGGCTGGAGCGGAACGGATGGARCGRTATCAAATACATCAAACACATGGTTTCCATGTGTTTGACGCCATTCCATATGCTTCGTTCCAGCCATTATTATGAGCCGTCCTCCCCTTTAGCAGCCTCCACTGGTGTGCAGACCAGGCGGGCCAACCCAAAACATCCAGGATGAAGATAGAAGTACTCCAAGTTGAGATTCCCAAAATAACTAATACCGGATGTACTGCAAGTGCAGTATCCGTGACAACCTTAAAGGACCCCAAGGCCAGCTGCCATGTCTATTTGCGGGTCTCAATCCGGCACCCTTCCCACAAAATCGCTTCACTGCCTGCCAATTTATTTGTAGACATTGTAATTTACATAGAGTTAATTTGTAATTTCTGGAATAGAGTGGTAATAGTACTAGGGGTGTTACCCTCTGCAGTGAAATCATGTTGTGGTAGGAGGAATGATAAAGTATATGGAAACATAATGCATATAGAATTGTTCAGCTCAACTTTGCAGACAGTGGAAACTTAGAAAAAGGTTATATTTGGTTTACAGGCGCAAACAGTCTTGTCAACATCCATGTGAATTGTTTACCTCCTGGGAGGTCATACATCTACACAATTGTACTCCTTGAAATGGGATTCTGTAAAACCTAATGAATATTTAGAATCAGAGTATCCGTTTTCATTTCATTTAGCAAATGTGCTTAGCTGTTGCCGCGCAACGATGCTTTCAAGTGCTCCCCACTCGCACTTTTCTCACAATGTCACACTTTTTTGGAGTGGGGGCTAAATTTGCGCTCTTTTATCAGGGCTCCTATTCCGTCCACGTTTGAGCGGTAATGAGAATGAATGCGGATGTGTGGAGTGCATCCCCTGAGCAGGTCCAGGCAAACCGTTGAGGGGGGAGATGGAGGGCCTATTCTGCTATTACCCCGCTCCGCTTGAGAGAGCCCCAGCCACCAACCAGCCAGGGCTGATCCAATAAGCCAGCAGCAGTCAGGATCAATACAGCATGTACCCCTGCCACACCTGGTCCTCCTCAATAGTTGGGGAATAATTGATTAGGCCTCAACTTTATATGTGCTAAATTCCTACTTTCAGTCATTGTTGCAGCGGTATAGAACTGTATTTCACAGTTTGATGAGCTTTCAGAGACAACTGTTTGTGAGAATAGCAGGCCTAGCTGAGCTGGTGCATCATTATGGATATTGAGATTATGATTATCCTAGTTCATGGCCATTGCCCCATGGATGGATCGGAATAGATGAGAGGGTGTTTGTTTGGATGAGTTCCAGTGTTCTCGTCCTCAGACAAACTCATGTCCTCAAGCACTGTGTATAATCCCCTTCATTTCTCTTGGATGCGTTCTCGTTTATTTTCTAGCTTGTGCCCCCTCTTCCTCTCTCTATATCATTCTCTCTCTCCTTCTACCTCTCTCTCTCAGCTGCACACTGACATGGACCGAGGTGATGGACGCACCAAGTACGTGCTGAGGGGCGAGGGGGCGGGGGCGGTGTTTGTGATTGACGAGAAGACGGGCAACATCCATGTCACCAAGCCCCTGGACCGCGAGGAGAAGGACGAGTACCGCCTCATCGCCACAGCAACCGACCGGCAGACCGACCGGGCCCTGGAGCCCTCGTCCACATTCATCATCAGAGTGCAGGACATCAACGACAACCCACCTCTGTTTGAGGAAGGGCCCTACAGCGCCACAGTGCCTGAGATGGCCAACATAGGTACTGCAGGGGAGCCGTTGTCTTTTTTAATATGCTGCTGCTTGCGTCCTTTAATAATCATTTGAACATTTTGATGTGTGCTTGCTTTTCAAAGCTTGGTCCCAGATTGAGTTGTTCAGTCAATCATGGCTTCAATATTTACCCGGGATTCAATATTTACCAAGTTGTTTTTCAAAATGCACGGTGGGTTGTTGCGAGACGAGCACATAGTGGCGCCGTGAGAGTCTTATCAAAGAGCTGTTACATAAAACTGGTAATATCTTCCACCGTCAATGCCACAGTGGTGATGGAATTGGATAATGATAGTAGTCACACTGGCACCACGTCAGCCTGCTGAAGAGATTGGTTGAGATATCTTTCATCATCTCCTTTCACTATGAATCGAGATTGAGTTTGCCTCCCCTAATTGCTCCAAACACATTGTGTCATATGAATTTCAGCCCTAAGCCTAGTTTTAAGTGGATACAAGGATTTGATTTCTACCACCACTTTAGCATTACAGTATTTCACATGGAAATAATCCACTATGGTATTCACACAGTAGCCTGGTAATACATCTCAGTCTGAATGCATCATCACGCCAAATTGTGACTGTGTTTTAGCAGGCTGCATATCAATAGGTTTCTCTCTCTCTTGTGCTTGTTCCGTCAAACCCACCAGTCAAACTTGTTTGATCTGTCTATCTGATCATTCTTGTACTGCCGCGTGCATCAAAACAATCGCTCCTCTCGCCCTTCCTTTCTCTCTCCATCTTCCATTTGCCTTCCCTATGCCTGTTAACTACCTGTGCTAGATCAGTAGTCAGACCCAGTTTCTCCCTCGCCTACCTGCCTCCCTCACCTACCTCCCTCCGTCACTCACCTCCCTTTCACTCCCTCCCTCACTCACACTCTCTCTCTCTCCTGGTGACACTGTCAGGGCTTTGATGTCAGAAAACAGCAACAGCTGCTCCCATAAATCCCCTCTACCCTCAGAGCTTGTCAGCCCAGTGTCCCATGGGAAACGTAGTTCTTCTTTCCAAACTGTACATATCTTTTTTTGCTACAATTTAAATTTCTCACATGAAGCTGACGGTCTTTGATTTATTTGGTGGGGAAAAAGTCCATATCTGTCAGGAGAGGCAGGGATTCAGGACATGAGGGAGTCAGTGGGGAGACAAGGGGGGCAACCTACAGACAGAGAGATTGAGAGAGGGAGCAAAAGGGAATTGGAGACGGAGATGAAGAGAAATGAAGTGAGACAGACATAATCGAGAGAGAAAGAAGGTGAGCAGCAGGGGAGAAAGAAAGTGAATAAAGTATTTGTCACGCTGCTGCCGAAAGAGAGTGAGGGGGTAAGAGAGAGAGAGAGAGAGAGAGAGAGGGAGAGAGAGATGGAGAAAGAGAGAGGTAGGAGTCAGTCAGTCAGTCAGTATTTGGCTCTCTGGTTGTTGTGCTGTGCTAATGTACCGCTGTGTCTGGTCAGTGTGTGAGTGTGTGTGTTATGTTGTTTTAACGCTCCTCTGCTTTCTCCCCTCCTCCCTCAGGTACTTCTATAATCCAGGTGACAGCGACAGATGCTGACGACCCAACCTATGGGAACAGTGCCAGACTGGTGTACACACTGGTGCAGGGACAGCAGTTCTTCTCTGTGGACCCACAGACAGGTGACTGCCTCTCGCTCTCCACTTGGTGTGCACGCGCTCCTTCTCTCTCTGCCCCCAACCATTTTCCTCCCTCTTCAGAACCTCTTTGCAGTGTGTATCCCCACAGCGCTTTCTTTCTCTCTTTTCCCAATCCCTTTCTCTCCCTCCTTCAATCCCCCCTCTCAGGTCCCTCACACTCTCTGCCATGCATACCGATCCCTCTGTATCTACCCCCTCCCCGTCCCGTATTCCCTCCTCTCACCTCCATCTCCATCACCCCCTCCCCATATTCCCTCCTCTCACTTCCCTCCCGTTCGCCCCCGTCTCTGTTCCCCTATTCCTTCTCTCTGTGTCCCCCTCCTGCTCTTTCTCAGTTAATCCAGTTCAAGCTGGCAGAAATGTATTCAGACTGCCAGGGTCTATGTGCATCCAACAAACTGCAGCAACCGCCTTCAATTCTACTTTCTGAAGGAGGAAAAAGTAAAAGGTTTGTGAACTAATAAAGACGGAGATTGACAAAGGCTCAGAGGACCTGTCTCCTCACTAAAATCTACTGTGTGTTCTGGGATGRGGGCTTTGGTGTCAACCCAGGGTCCCTGAGGCAGATGGGCAAGTCTTCTATTGAGTCCTCTGTTGCCTCACTACGTGATTGACAGCCTGCAAGCTAGTAAACACGAAGGGCGTTGTCGCGCATCAGATTCGGTACCCTGGTTCGGTTTCCTGGAGCGTTTGTGAGAATTCTACAGAAAACGTTTTGCTTTCACACGACTTGAATATAACCGTTTCAGGGTGCCAAGATCAAGATGCACGCTCTACACGACGTTAGCACGGTAGCTTGTTTACAATGAGCGAAAAAAGTTCCATGAGACTCGAGCTGCCACATCACAACACCTGGTACTCTGGTCCTGGATCTTGGACCCACTACTCACACAGGTCCAGTATTCGTTTCAGCCAGGTTTTGTTTGCCTTTCACCCATTCTTTATAGAACAGATCAGGGTATCAAACGCTCCAGGATTCGGCTCATAAGGGGATACGTGAAAACGCCCAAAGTTTTATACAGTATGTATTACAGTATGCTTAAGGTATGAGTGTGTCACCTACAGTAGGTATACAGCGTCTGCAATGCTGTTATTGAATTCTAATGCATTTTCATTCATTGTGTTGACCGAAAGGGACTGATCTCCTGAGTGAAGAGGGTTCTGCTGGTGGGTTTTTACATGGTAATTGGTGATATTAGCCTAATTCCGCCCAGTGTGTTAACTACAACTCTCATCCATTAGGGATGGATTGAAATGTACAGAATGGRTGGAGGAAAATGGAGGAGGGTCATGCTTATGGCTGTGACGGTAATTGGATATCCGTGACATGGCGGTTATGGATGAAGACCGTCATGGAAATAAAATAAAGCCAAAACCACTATTTATTTTTGATTTAAATAAAATGTTTTATCAACTTTTTTAATGTAGATATACAGTTGAAGTCGGAAGTTTACATACACTTAGGTTGGAGTCATTAAAACTCGTTTTTTCATCCACTCCACAAATTTCTTGTTAGCAAACTATAGTTTTGGCAAGTCGGTTAGGACATCTACTTTGTGCATGACACAATTAATTTTTCCAATAATTGTTTACAGAYAGATTATTTCACTTAAAATTCACTGTATCACAATTCCAGTGGTTCAGAAGTTTACATACACTAAGTTGCCTGTGCCTTTAAACAGCTTGGGAAATTCCAGRAAATGATGTCATGGCTTTAGAAGCTTCTGAYAGGCTAATTGACATAATTTTAGTCAAAAGGAGGTGTACYTGTGGATGTWTTTCAAGGCCTACCTTCAAACTCAGTGCCTCTTTGCTTGACATCATGGGAAAATCAAAATAAATCAGCTAAGACCTCAGAAAACAAATTGCAGACCAGGTCTGGTTCTTCCTTGGGAGCAATTTCCAAACGCCTGAAGGTACCACAATCATCTGTACAAACAATAGTACAGAAGTATAAACACCATGGGACCACGCAGTCGCCATACCGCTCAGGAAGGAGACACGTTCTCACCTAGAGATGAACGAAAGGTGCAAATCAATCCCAGAACAACAGCAAAGGACCTTGTGAAGGTGCTGGTGGAAACAGGTACAAAAGTATCTATATCCACAGTAAAATGAGTTCTATATCGACATAACCTGAAAGGTCGCTCAGCAAGGAAGAAGCCACTGCTCCAAAACAGCCATAAAAAAGCCAGACTATGGTTTGCAACTGCACATGGAGAAATGTCCTCTAGACTGATGAAACAAAAATATAATTGTTTGGCCATAATGACCCTCGTTATGTTTGGAGGAAAAAGGGGGACGCTTGCAAGCCGAAGAACACCATCCCAACTGTGAAGCACGGGGGTGGCAGCATCATGCTGTGGGGGTGTTTTGCTGCAGGAGAGACTGGTGCACTTCACAAAATAGATGGCTTCATGAGGAAGGAAAATTATGTGCATATGTTGAAGCAACATCTCAAGACATCAGTCAGGAAGTTAAAGCTTGGTCACAAATGGGTCTTCCAAATGGACAATGATCCCAAGCATACTTCCAAAGTTGTGGCAAAATGGTTTAAGGACAACAAAGTCAATGTATTGGAGTGGCAATCACAAAGCCCTGACTTCAATCCTATAGAAAATGTGTGGACAGAACTGAAAAAGCGTGTGCGAGCAAGGAGGCCTACAAACCTGACTCAGTTACACCACCTCTGTCAGGAGGAATGGGCCCAAATTCACCCAATTTATTGTGTGAAGCTTGTGGAAGGCTACCTGAAATGTTTGACCCAAGTTAAACAATTTAAAGGCAATGCTACCAAATACTAATTGAGTGTATGTAAACTTCTGACCCACTGGGAATGTGATGAAAKAAATAAAAGCTGAAATAAATAATTCTCTCTACTATTATTCTGACATTTCACATTCTTAAAATAAAGTGGTGATCCTAACTGACTTAAGACAGGGACTTTTTACTAGGATTAAATTATAGGAATTGTGAAAAACTGAGTTTAAATGTATTTGGCTAAACTTCTGACTTCAACTGTACTTGACCCATAGCGGGAGTGTTAACTATTGATTACATGGTATTGTTTTGCTAACTTCAAATCACATTTTATTGGTCGCATACACATATTTAGCAAATGTTATTACGGCTGTAGCGAAATGCTTGTGTTCTTTTCTACATTGTAGAATAATAGTGAAGACGTCAGAACTATGAAGTAACACTTATGGAATCATGTAGTAACCMAAAAAATGTTAAACAAATCAAAATATATTTTAGATTTTASATTCTTCAAAGTAGCCACCCTATGCCTTGATGACAGCTTTGCACACTCTTGGCATTCTCTCAACCAGCTTCATGAGGTATGCTTTTCTGACAGTCTTGAAGGAGTTCCCACATATGCTGAGCACTTGTTGGCTGCTTTTCCTTCATTCTGCGGTCCAACTCTTCCCAAACCATCTCAATTGGGTTGAGGTCGGTTGATTGTGGAGGCCAGGTCATCTGATGCAGCATTCCATCATTCTCCTTCTTGGTCAAATAGCCCTTACACAGCCTGGAGGTGTCCATTGTCCTGTTGAAAAACAAATGATAGTCCGACTAAGCGCAAACCAGGTGTGATGGCGTATCGCTGCAGAATGCTGTGATAGCCATGCTGGTAAAGTGTGTCTTGAATTCTAAATAAATCACTGAAAGTGTAACCAGCATGCACCCCCACACCATCACACCTCCTCCTCCATGCTTCACGGTGGGAACCACACATGCGGAGATCATCCGTTCACCTACTCTGCGTCTCAAAAAGACACGGCGGTTAGAACCAGAAATCTCACATTTGGACAGATTTCCACCGGTCTAATGTCCATTGCTCGTGTTTCTTGACCAAAGCAAGTCTCTTCTTCTTATTGGTGTCCTTTAGTAGTGGTTTCTTTGCAGCAATTTGACCATGAAGGCCTTATTCATGCGGTCTCCTCTGAACAGTTGATGTTGAGATGTGTCTGTTACTTGAATTCTGTGAAGCATTTATTTGGGCTGCAATCTGAGGTGCAGTTAACTTTCATGAACTTATCCTCTTCAGCAGAGGTACTCTTTGTCCTTGTTTTTGAAAGAAAAGACGCCTCACAAGTCCTCAACTGGCAGCTTCATTAAATAGTACCCGCAACACACCAGTCTCAACGTCAACAGTGAAGAGGCGACTGCGGGATGCTGGCCTTCTAGGCAGAGTTGCAAAGAAAAATGCATATCTCAGACTGGCCAATAAAAATAAAATAATTAGATGGGCAAAAGAACACAGACACTGGAAAGAGGAACTCTGCCTAGAAGGCCAGCATCCCGGAGTCGCCTCTTCACTGTTGACTTTGAGACGGGTGTKTTGYGGGTACTATTTAATGAAGCTGCCAGTTGAGGACTTGTGAGGCATCTTTTCTTTCAAAAACAAGGACTTTTCTAAGTGACCCCAAGCTTTTGAACGGTAGTGTAAGTATTTAGACCCTTCACTCAGTACTTTGATGAAGCACCTTTGGCAGCGATTACAGCCTTGAGTCTTCTTGGGTATGACGCTACAAGCTTGGCACCCTTCTATTTTGGGAGTTTCTCCCATTCTTCTCTACAGATCCTCTCAAGCTCTGTCAGGTTGGATGAGGAGTGTCGCTCTACAGTTATTTTCAGGTCTTTCCAGAGATGCTTGATCGTGCTCAAGTCCGGGCTCAGGCTGGGCCACTCAAGAACATTCAGAGACTTAGGGTCGCTGTCCTGTTGGAAGGTGAACCTTCGCCCCAATCTGAGGTACTGAGCGTTCTGGAGCAGGTTTTCATGAATGATCTCTCGGTACTTTTCTCCGTTCATCTTTTCCTCGATCCTGATTAGTCTCCCATCAGACCAGAGAATCTTGTTTCTCATGGTCTGAGAGTCTAGGTGCCTTTTGGCTAAGTCCAAGCGGGCTGTCATGTGCCTTTTACTGAGGAGTGGCTTCCGTCTGGCTGCTCTACCATAAAGGCCTGATTGGTGGAGTGCTGCAGAGATGATTGTCCTTCTGGTAGGTTCTCCCATCGCCACAGAGGAACTCTAGGAGCTCTTTCAGAGTGACCATCGGAGTAATTTAATCACTCCCTGACCAAGGCCCTTCTCCCCTGATTGCTCAGTTTAGCTCGGCGGCCGCTCTAGGGAGAGTATTGGTGGTTCCAAACCTCTTCATTTAAGAATGATGGAGGCCACCTATGTTCTTGGGGACCTTCAATGCTGCAGACATTTTTTGGTACCCTTCCCCAATCTGTGCCTCGACACAATCCTGTATCGTAGCTCTACGGACAATTCCTTCGACCTCATGGCTTGGTTTTTGCTCTGACATGCACTGTCAACTGTGGGACCTTATATAAGACAGGTGTGTGCCTTTCAAATCATGTCCAATCAATTTCATTTCCCACAGGTGGACTCCACTCAAGTTGTAGAAACATCTCAAGGATGATAAAATGGAAACAGGACGCACCTGAGCTCAATTTAAAGTTTCATAGCAAAAGGGTCTGAATACTTATGTAAATAAGTTATTTATGTTTAGAATTTTTTTAAACATTTGCAAACAATTCTAAAAACCTGTTTTCACTTTGTCTTTATGGGGTATGTGTGTAGATTGATGAGGAAACTGTTTTATTTTATCCATTTTAGAATAAGGCCTGTAACATAACAAAATGTGGAAAAAGGGAGGGGTCTGAATACTTCCATGGGTCCTGAATACCCCCCCCCCCCCCCCCAAATATTTCTAAGATAGCTGCTGGGATGGTGTAAATAAAACTAGTCTGCATTACACACTGCAATGGAACCCTGAGCACCATTCTGCTCTTGCTGATCAAAATGTGTGTACTGCCTAACTAATGGCTGTGATGTGTAGGCCTGTGGAGGCAGTTCAGGAGGAGAGTCAAAGGCTTCTTCCGGAAATTATTTTTTGATTAGGCCTATTCTTGCGCGCGGACAAGTCTATAGCCTGAGTTTTAGAAGGAGAGCAGGAAGATGAGGAGGACCGGAGGTCAACTTTGATAACATGTTACTGTAATTGGTTTTATTGAAAACAACATGTTTCTTGCCCGTGATGTATTTATCAGAGTTATTGACCTCACAATAAGCCAGATTTGAGTAACTTACATTGTGGTGCTGGAACTTGAAGCAGCAGCCACAGCACAATCAATTGAAAATTAACGGCTCATGGTGCTAAAAGTAAGCAAATTCTAGTAGGCATAATTCATTTCAACAGTCTTCATTTTAATTAGACTTTACTAACAACAAGAGAACCTTGCGTTGGAGCCTATTTCTTCCTATTTAAGAAAAAATAGGTAGGCCTACTTGTTTGACAGACAAAATTAGGCTTTAGGCTGCTATATCCATAGATTTGTCGGTCAATTCCTTCACCATGCACTCTTTAAATAGCCTACCTACGTGTCAGTGAAGGTTTTTTAAGTTAAAAACAAAACTCGAATTGAGAGGGTATGCCATAGGCCAGGGTACCCCAACTAGCAGGCCGCACATTTTTTWAATAATTTTATTTGGGGGCCCCCCAACTTTTCTGTGCATACATATTATTATTTTTTATTGTTGAACATAAAATACTGTAAAAACACCAGCAAATCAGCTCCGCGTGATTTTAATTTAGGAAATCTGTTCCAAACTATTTCCACGCGTAATAGAGAGATACAGTGCCTTCAGAAAGTATTCACATCCCTTTTTATTCCGTTTTATTTCTCTATTTGGTTAGGTCAGGGTATGATTAGGGTGGGCATTCTATGTTTCCTATGTCTTTGTTTTTGGCCGAGTGTGGTTCCCAATCAGAGGCAGCTGTCTATCGTTGTCTCTGATTGGGAATCATACTTAGGTAGCCTTTTTCCCACCTGTGTTTTGTGGGTAGTTATTTTCTGTTTAGTCTCTGTTACCTGACAGAACTGTTCGCTTTCGTTTTGTTACTTTGTTCAAGTGTTTCTTTGATAAATAAAATCATGAACACTTTCCACGCTGCGCTTTGGTCCACTCCTTCCGACGACAGGCGTTACAGAACTACCCACCACCAAAGGATCAAGCATCGTGGTAAAAAGGACGAGTGGACATGGGAGGAGATCCTGGACGGAAAAGGACCCTGGGCGCAGGCTGGAGAGTATCGCCGTCCAAGGGAGGAGATAGAAGCAGCAAGAGCGGAACGGCGAAGATACGAGGAATTAGAGGAACGGCGACGAGACCAGGAGTCACGACAACAACAGGAGCCCGAGAGGCAGCCCCAAAACATTTTTGGGGGGGGGGGAACACGGGGTGATTGGTGGTGTCAGGGTTTAGACCTGAGCCAACTCCCCGTGCTTACCGTGGGGAGCGTGTGACGGGTCAGGCACCGTGTTATGCGGTGATGTGCAAGGTGTCTCCAGTGAGCATTCACAAGCCGGTGCGCTCTGTGCCAGCGCCCCTCATTTGCCGGGCGGAAGTGGTCATCCAGCAAGGACGGGTTGTGCCAGCTCTACGCTCGAGACCTCCAGAGCGCCTCCACGGCCCAGTGTATCCGGTGCCTGCTCCACGCACCAGGCTTCCAGTGCATCTCCCCAGTCCGGTGAGACCTGTTCCGGTTCCACGTACCAGGCCTCCAGTATGTCTCCCCAGCCTGGTAAGCCCTTCAGCAAAGGTCCCCAGTCCGGAGCCTCCAGCGACGGTCCCCAGTCCGGAGCCTCCAGCGACGGTCCGCAGTCCGGAGCCTCCAGCGGGGGTCGGCAGTTCGGAGCCTCCAGCGGGGGTTCCCAGTCCGGAGCCTCCTGCGACGATCCACTGTCCGGAGCCTCCGGCAACGATCCACGGTCCGGAGCCTCCGGCAACGATCCACAGTCCGGTTCCACGGAAGCGGAGGGATCAGCGAGCGGAGCGGGGTCTACGTCCCGAATGATGCCCATCCGGACCCTCCCCTATAGAGTCAGGTTTTGCGGCCGGAGTCCGCACCTTTGGGGGGGTACTGTCACGCCCTGACCTTAGCGAGCCTTTTTATTTCTGTATTTGGTTAGGCCAGGGTGTGATTAGGGTGGGCATTCTAGTTTTTCGTTTTCTATGTTGGCCTGGTATGGTTCCCAATCAGAGGCAGCTGTCTATCGTTGTCTCTGATTGGGGATCATATTTAGGCAGCCTTTTCCCACCTGTTGTTTGTGGGATCTTGTTTTTGTGTAGCTGCCTGTGAGCAGCCCAGAACGTCACGTTTCGTTTTTTCTTCTGTTTTGTTTGGTGAGTTTCATATTTATTAAATATGTAGAATTCTACGCACGCTGCGCCTTGGTCCAATCATTATGACGAGCATGACAATATGTGATTGTGTACAAATGTAAGCAAGGTTTGAAATTATTATTATTTTGTCAAATATTATACATGTTTGGGTTTCTTGTGATCAATTTCCAGTCTACAAATTATTTGTAATTATGTTCCGKCCCCCTGACTATCCGCTCAATTATTTTGGAGGGATGATCCCTGCCATAGGTCTGCCTCCCTTTTTATTAAATAAAATGGCGAAAGGCACAAGCCTACCCCTTGTCAGCTTAAGATTTTGAAGAAAACATTTAGAAATGGTCTGCGATTCTTTAGTTTATTTGACATTCAGAGGCTGAGCTACAACCTCTATAACCAAAGAGAAAAAATGAAAGACTTTGATTGGGAAGTAGTCTAATTCTGTCTGTCTGATTGATTAAGCTATTCACTTTCTGTACAATAGAAGATKTTTAAACCCAGACAGCTTTTAGGAAAACACTTGTGACCTCCTCGTTGGGTTAAGCCACTTAAGAAGAGTAGCCAGCAGTTAAAGCTGACATGTTTCTGCGTCGGTAGGCCTACTCAGAATGTACCATGCTCAGATTCCTAGTGACGTCTCAGATCTTATTATTTGCAAACAGGAACAGTTTCGTTGCAAACAAGACACACTGATTTGGCGTTGGAGAAAAAGGATAAGATGAAAATATAGGCCTATCTCTCTGTCCGTTCATAGCCCATAATTTCGGTAACTCACACACCCCAGAGCCACATCACATTTGCTCAGATGGTGTCTTGTTAATTCCCTACATACCGTATACAGTACCTAGGCAAAGGCTCATATTTTCACTAGCTTTAAAAGAGTATCCATATTTCAAGGTGATTTAGCTGCCKTGGCTCCTGGTTCGGCTGCGTTGGTGAGCGGTGCACAGCTAGAGRCAGCCGCTGTTCAACCAATCGTGTGAAGCAGAATCAGGTCATTCTGCATAGTGGAAATGATTGATCTTGAACTCTTTTTGTCTTTGGTGTGTGTGTTTTTCCCAGGTATACTGCGCACAGCGGTGCCTGATATGGACAGGGAAACCCAGGACCGGTACCTGGTTGTTCTGCAGGCCAAGGACATGGGGGGACATCTGGGAGGTCTCTCAGGGACCACCACTGTCACCGTGAGGCTGAGTGATGTCAACGACAACCCCCCTCGCTTCACACAGAGTAAGTGACACACACACACATATCACATGCACACATGCTCACTTACTCCGGTGCATGCACACACACTCGCACACACACGCACACATGCACACAAACACACACACGTGTCCCTCCCACACACACTTTAACAGGTATACTTCACGCATCGATCGCTCTGAGCTAGAAAGCCAATTTTTCCAACCTGGGGGCAGTTCTGGTGACCCCAGTAAGATTGTGGCTGTGGGCAGGGTTCTGGGGGGGGGAGAAAAGGGGAACCCAGGGAGAAATGCTGCCTTTTAACCAGCCTTATTCCTCCAGCCTGTCCAGGGCTTTTAGTGCCCCTGCTGCTGCAGTGTGTGACAGGAGGGGGTTAGACCGCCATCAAAGCCTGCCTCCCAGCCGCTCTGCTCAATTACATACCAGGAATTAAAAGACAACCACAATCCAGCTCCTTTCTCCCAAATTCAGTGCTGCTTACTGAATTTCACATGGCGTTTACTAGCAACGGAGGGTTAAATAAGAGGGATTGAACCAGGTGTTTGTGAATATTATTATAGTCCCTAACAAGTTGTAAAGGGATGGTTTGCGGGTCGCAACACTAAATGCTTCTCTAACGTCACAAGACTTTTGAAAGCATCCTGGGTTTTGCCTCCAATCCCACCATTCATGACTTTCTTCAAGGAGCCAAGCAGTGCTGTACCGTATGACAGCTTTGAAAGCTGTCAGTGTATGTCTAAAYGCTGGAACCTGATTACCTGTAGAGCTTGTGAGCCCAGCAACATGTGACGTCCACCTCTACAACGTTCTAGGAGCCATACGTGGGTTTCTTCTTAGCCAGGATGGAACATTGATTCATAGCTCAGTGGCAGTTGGCTATTAGTGTGTTACACATGCAAACTCAGGTGCTCCGTGTCCACTCTGGAGTTTTATGCACTTTTAAAAGCCTTGGCTGCCAAGGGGAGTGGAGACACAGCCTGTGCCAAGGTGATGGATGGATAGGTAGATTGTCTGACGGATGACTACATAGGTAGGCCTGATAAGATCAGTGTCTTTTTTATGTGACAACGAGATGAGAGACAGCGATACAGAGAGGGATTTCATCATAAATATTGCTAATTTATTTCCCCTAAAGGGTGCCAGTTGCTGAGAAAATGAGACTGGGGAAGAGTTAGAGAGATGGTGGGATGGTGAAAGAGAGAGAAATAGAGACAGAGTGAGAAAGAGAGAAAGGGAGAATGTGTCACGCCCTGACCTTAGAGAGCCTTTTTATTTCTCTATTTGGTTAGGTCRGGGTGTGATTTGGGTGGGCATTCTATGTTTTCTGTTTCTTTGTTTTTGGCCGAGTGTGGTTCCCAATCAGAGGCAGCTGTCTATCATTGTCTCTGATTGGGGATCATACTTAGGCAGCCCTTTTTCCCACCATTAGGTTGTGGGATCTTGTTTCGTGTCTGTACCTGACAGAACTGTGCGCTTTCGTTTTCACTTTGGTTATTTTGTTTGAGTGTTTTTTTGAAAATAAAAATCATGAACACTTTCCACGCTGCGCTTTGGTCCACTCCTTTCGACGAGAGCCGTAACAGAATGTGAAAGGAAGAAGGAGAGAGAAGAAAGGGGGGTACAGAAAGACAAAGAAATAGAGAATATTGTCATTGACAAACATTCACCATTTTTCTACTTCATATTCATAAATTCCAGCACCACCCCAACATCAATATATGTGAAAATGGGGGGAATGCTGTTGACCTTTCCTTTCTTAAAACTACTGTGATMATTTCAGAATATCACTGTAAGCTGTTGCTGCAATTTCACGGGGAAAACTCAATAAAACAAGTTTCAAATATCATGAAAATGTCCAGCTGTTTAAAAATATTGCTCTGCTATTAGTATTTTTACTGTATGAATTTTGGGCTCAAGGAAACAATTCTGTTTATATTGCCCTGCTTACTTCGGGGCAACTATCGGGCAAGAGTCGTGCGTGACCTCCGGAGGTAGCATTCCTGCCTTGAGAAATAGGAAAGTTTACATTGTAATGTCTCTCGAGAATCGATACCGCTCGAATCTCGAAATTCTCCTTAATTCTCGATAAGGAGAATAGACCCACAGAGGGGGAGAAAGAGAAAAAGAGAGGCCTCCCAAGGGAAAGAAAGAGATAAAGACCAGCGTGTGGGACTGGATTATTAAAAGGAATGAGGGAACAGGCAGAACAGAAAGAGGGAGGAGGTGAAAAAAAGATTGGAACAGGACACACAAAGACTGCCAGAAGGAGAGAAATACCCACAGTGTGAAATCTATGAAAAAGGGAGTGAAAGAATGGAGCGGAGGGAGGTGGGATGGTAATCACGGTAGTTGTCCTCTGAAGAAATGAGTGAGAGAAAAAGAAGAGGAGAAATAACATAGAAGCATGAGTGGGTGAAGTGATGAAGTCGCAGGGGAGTGAGACTGGCAATGCATAACAGCTTAACCCTGTGTGTGTGTGTGTGTGTGTGTGTGTGTGTGTGTGTGTGTGTGTGTGTGTGTGTGTGTGTGTGTGTGTGTGTGTGTGTGTGTGTGTGTGTGTGTGTGTGTGTGTTAACCTTTATTTAAGCAGGGAGTCAGAAAATCATTCTGTATCTAGTGTGACCACCATTTGCCTCATGCAGAGCGACACGTCTCCTTTGCATCGCGTTCATCAGGCTGTTGATTGTGGCCTGTGGAATGTTGTTCCACTCCTCTTCAATGGCTTTGCGAAGTTGCTGGATTTTGGCGGGAACTTGAACACGCTGTTGTACACGTCGATCCAGAGCATCCCAAACATGCTCAATGGGTGACATGTCTGGTGAGTATGAAGGCCATGGAAGAACTGGGACATTTTCAGCTTCCAGGAATTGTGTACAGGTCCTTGCGACATGTGGCCGTGCATCATCATGTTGAAACATGAGGTAATGGCGGCAGATGAATGGCACGACAATGGACCTCAGGATCTCGTCACGGTATCTCTGTGCATTCAAAATGACATCGATAAAATGCAATTGTGTTCGTTGTCCGCAGTTTATGCCTGCCCATACCATAACCCCACCGCCACTATGGGGCACTCTGTTTCCCAACGTTGATATCATCAAACTGCTCGCCCACATGACGCCATACACATGGTCTTCGGTTGTGAGGCCGGTTGGACGTAGTGACAAATTCTCTAAAACGATGTTGGAGGCGTCTTATGGTAGAGAAATTAACATTACATTCTCTGGCAACAGCTCTGGTGGACATTCCTGCAGTCAGCAATCCAATTGCACGCTCCCTCCAAACATGAGACATCTGTGGCATTGTGTTGTGGTGACAAAACTGCACATTTTACAGTGGCCTTTTATTGTCCACAGTACAAGGTGCACCTGTGTAATGATCATTCTGTTTAATCAGCTTCCTGATATGCCACACCTGTCAGGTGGATGGATTATGCTTACTAACAGAGATGTAAACACATGTGTGGGTAACAGTTGAGAGAAATAAGTTTTGTGTGTGTATGGAACATGACTGGGATATTTATTTCAGATCATGAAACATGCAACCAACACTTTACATGTGGCGTTTATACAGTGCATTCGGAAAGTATTCAGACCCCTTGACTTTTTCCTCATTTTGTTACGTTACAGCCTTATTCTAACATTTATTAAATTGTTTCCCCCTCATCAATCTACACACAGTATAGCATAAAAAATAAAAAATAAATCAAGAACTGAAATATCATATTTACATAAGTATTCAGACCCTTTACTGAGTACTTTGTTAAAGCATCTTTGGCACCGATTACATTCTCAAGTCTTCTTGGGTATGGCGTTACAAGCTTGGCACACCTGTATTTGGGGAGTTTCTCACATTCCTCTTTGCAGATACTCTCAAGCTCTGTCAAGCTCTGTTACACATGGGATAAACAAATGTATAGTCAATAACACAATAGAACATCTGTATACAGTGTGTGAAAATGAAGTAAGGCGGTAAGGCAATAAATAGGCCATAGTGGCGGAGTAATTACAATTCAGCAATTAACACTGGAGTGATATATGTGCAGATGAGGATGTGCAAGTAGAGATACTGGTGTGCAAAACAGCAGAAAAACAAAAACAAATATGGGGATGAGGTAGGTAGTTGGTTGGATAGGCTATTTACAGATGTGCTGTGAACAGCTGCAGCAATTGGTAAGCTGCTCTGACAGCTGATGCTTAAAGTTAGTGAGGGAGATATAAGTCTCCAATTTCAGTGATTTTTGCAATTCGTTCCAGTCATTGGCAGCAGAGAACTGGAAGGAAAGGAGGCCAAAGGACGTGTTAGCTTTGGGGATGACCAGTGAAATATACCTGCTGGAGCGCGTGCTACGGGTGAGTGTTGCTATGGTGACCAGTGAGCTGAGATAAGGCGGAGCTTTACCTAGCAAGGACTTATAGATGACCTGGAGCCAGTGGGTTTGGCGACGAATATGTAGCGAGGACCAGCCAACGAGAGCATACAAGTTGCAATGGTGGGTAGTATATGGAGCTTTGGTGACAAAACGGATGGCACTGTGATAGACTGCATCCAATTTGCTGAGTAGTGTTGGAGGCTATTTTGTAAATGACATCGCCAAAGTCAAGGATCGGCAGGATAGTCAGTTTTGCGAGGGTATGTTTGGCAGCATGAGTGAAGGAGGCTTTGTTGTGAAATAGGAAGCAAATTCTAGATTTACTTTTGGATTGGAGATGCTTAATATGAGTCTGGAAGGAGATTTTACAGTCTAGCCAGACACCTAGGTATTTATAGTTGTCCACCTATTCTAAGTCAGAACCGTCCAGAGTAGTGATGCTAGGCGGGCAGGCGGGTGCGGGCAGCGATCGGTTGAAGAGCATGTATTTAGTTTTACTAGCGTTTAAGAGCAGTTGGAGGCCACGGAAGGAGTGTTCTATGGCATTGAAGCTCGTTTGGAGGTGTGTTAACACAGTGTCCAGAGAAGGGCCAGATGTATACAGAAAGGTGTCGTCTGCGTAGAGGTGGATCAAAGAATCACCCGCAGCAAGAGCGACATCATTGATATATACAGAGAAAAGAGTCGGCCCGAGAATTTAACCCTGTGGCACACCCATAGAGACTGCCAGAGGTCCGGACAACAGGCCCTCYGATTTGACACACTGAACTCTATCTGAGAAGTAGTTAGTGAGCCTGGCGAGGCAGTCATTAGAGAAACCAAGGCTGTTGAGTCTGCCGATAAGAATACGGTGATTGACAGAGTCGAAAGCCTTGGCCAGGTCGATGAAGACGGCTGCACAGTACTGTTTTTTATCGATAGTGGTTATGATATCGTTTAGGACCTTGAGCGTGGCTGAGGTGCACCTGTGACCAGCTCTGAAACCGGATTGCATAGCGGAGAAGGTACGGTAGGATTCGAGATGGTTGGTGATCTGTTTGTTCACTTGGCTTTCGAAGACTTTAGAAAGGCAGGGCAGGATGGATATAGGTCTGTAACAGTTTGGGTCTAGAGTGTCTCCCCCTTTGAAGAGGGGGATGACCACGGCCACTTTCCAATCTTTAGGAATCTCAGACGATACGAAAGAGAGGTTGAACAGACTAGTAACAGGCGGTCTGCAAACAATGGCAGCGGATAATTTTAGGAAGAGAGGGTCCAGATGTTCTAGCCCAGCTGATTTGTAGGGATCCAGATTCTGCAGCTCTTTCAGGATATCAGCTGTCTGGATTTGGGTGAAGGAGAAGCGGGGGGGGGGGGGGGGGGGGCTTGGGCCAGTTGCTGCAGGGGTGCAGAGCTGTTGGGCCGGGGTTGGAGTATCCAGGTGGAAAGCGTGGCCAGCCGTAGAGAATGCTTATTGAAATTCTTGATTATTGTGGAATTTATCGGTGGTGACAGTGTTTCCTAGCAGTGGGCAGCTGAGAGGAGGTGCTCTAATCTCCATGGACTTTACAGTGTCCCAAAACTTTTTGGAATTAGTGCTGCAGGATGAAAATTTCTGTTTGAAAAAGCTAGCCTTTGCAATCGGGTTCAAGGCTGAGTTCTGTCCTGAAGCCACTCCTGCTTTGTCCTGGTTGTGTGCTTTGGGTCTTGTCCTGTTGGACGGTGAACCTTCGCCCCAGTCTGAGGTCCTTAGCACTCTGGGGCAGGTTTTCATTGAGGATCTCTCTGTACTTTGTTCTGTTCATCTTTCCCTCGATCCTGACTAGTCTCCCAGTCCCTGCCGCTTAAAAAAACATACCCACAGACATTATGCTGCCACAACCATGCTTCACTGTTTGGATGTGCCAGGTTTCCTCCAGACGTGACGCTTGGCATTCAGGCCGAAGAGTTCAATCTTGGTTTCATCAGACCAGACAATCTTGTTTCTCATGGTCTGAGAGTCTTTTAGGTGCCTTTTGGCAAACTCCAAGCGGAGCTGTCATGTGCCTTTTACTGAGGAGTGGCTTCCGTCTGGCCACTCTACCATAATGGCCTGATTGGTGGAGTGCTGCAGAGATGGTTGTCCTTCTGTAAGGTTCTCCCATCTCCACAGAGAAACTCTGGAGCTCTGTCATTGTGACCATCTGTTTCTTGGTCACCTCCCTGACCAAGGCCCTTCTTGGGGACATTCCATGCTGCATAAATTTTTAAGGTACCCTTCCTCAGATCTGTGCCTTGACATAATCCTGTCTTGGAGCGCTACAGACATTTCCTTCGACCTCAAGGCTTGGTTTTTGCTCTGACATGCACTGTCAATTGTGGGACCTCATTTAGACAGGTGTGTGCCTTTGGAAATCATGTCCAATCAATATAATTTCTCACAGGTATAACATCTGTCTTGCTCAGTCTTGATCTCCCCTCTTTCTCCTCTTGACACACAGCCACATGCATGTGCACACACCCTTTATCTAAAATATGATTCACTGGTTAGAATATTTTATTGTGGAAATCATTAAAGAAGAATATCTACATGTATTGAATCTGCTGTTTCCTTTAACACGCTGCATCACACACGGATGTTTGGCAGTTTGTCAAGCTGAGAGGAGACAGGGAAGCAAAAGGTGACAAGCTTTGTCATCTCACTTCAGGGCCAACCCCACCTCCTGCTTTCTGTCTCGCTCTTTTCTTCTCTCTCTCCCTTTCACTGCCTCTACCCAATCCTTCCCTTCCCTTTCCATCTCCCTCTCTCTCTCTCTCTCTCTCTCCATTAATCACCCCACTATCTCTCCCTTTGTCGCTATCCCACACACTCCCACTGTCCCCAGTCACCCCCTTCACACTGTCCTTTCACACTCCCCCATCTGTTCCTGTTTTAGAGCACCACAGAGAGCCAATCACTCTCTCTGATTGTTAAACAGAAGTGTCCATGCGGGATGTCTCCCCTCTGTCCTTAAAATCCTTCACAGTACACTCCAGTCAGACCATAAAACTGCATTTATTAACCAACAGTTATTCTCCTATTACACCGTAAATTAAATTTAGTACCCAAGCTTGATGAGGGCCACAGAATGCTCCAGAATGGTTTCAGTAACGCTTGTGGCTTGTTCGTACAGTACTGTAAAATGTCTGACCACAGAGATTGAGTGTATAACACTAGTACTGCGTTGGGAGCCACTCTTGAGTTTTGAGTGCTGCTATTTCAAACACCATGTTCAGGGAACTGTCATTTAGTCATATGGTCAGTAAGCACAGACAAAATGTATCCACATCAGTAAACATCACATATAGCAACTCCATTATTGACTAGACTGGTAGTGGTAACCATTGGTAACATTTCCATCCCATCAGTGATATACAATAGCAAGTAGCAACTATATGCTCTATGCAACATTGCATCTAATGTTTTGCTCAATATGACATTGAAAAGGCATTTGTGATTCGACCGCCTCATCATACGCTTGAGCAGGCCATGTCGTATGGCATTGAATATGTAATCTGAGCCAAAGAAGCTGATTAATGTATGTTTAGGAAGCCATAATGATCTGAGGAGACGTTCATCCTTTTCTATGTGACTACCCTCTTCCCATATTCTTCTGCATCACACAACGCCCATCTCTACCCTTCATTCTCCCAATGTGTCCGACTGCTTACCATCTCTCGCTCTGCGTCTTTCCAATGTGACCACCCACTTTCCGCTTCTCTATACGTTTTCCCAGTGGGCGCCTCCCACACTGAGACTTTAGTTATCACTGTTTTCCCTGTGCATGACATGATAAAGACATGAGATGCTCGTTTGAATGCATGAAAATGAGTCCGGAGTGCAAGTTCACTGAGCGTGAAGGAGGGATGGGGGGGAAGGATGGGAAGAGGAGAGAAGGAGAAGGAGGGAATAAGAGTTAAGCCATGAACTGCCTCGTCCCAGCCATAAGGACAGCTGCAATCATGTGAGCCGTAATCATTTCATCTCATTCTGCTTGTGGAAACAGTGCATTGAAACGTCGCTAGTCCTATCTCTGGTTCAGGCTAGGCTGCAGGGCTCTGGGGCTTTGAAGCGTGGATGGGCCTTGTCATGTGACCGTGGAGACGTGGCTGCCTGCTGTACTGTATGTCCTGGGAGGATGATTTATGGACTGATACAGCTGATTGGGTCGGCTGAGAGAATGCAAATAAGCATGCACTCACACACACACACACACACACACACACACACAACAGCACCATCTCAGGCATATCAACCTATATATAGTGGTATCATTATACAGCACCCATCAGGATATCACCTATTATAGTGGTATCATTATACAGCAACCACTAGGCTTCACTATTCATAGTTATCAGGGATACCACGCTCACCACTCTCAGGAATACTGCAATTGGGAATTGACTAGATGGTATCATATTATGGAGTTCGGCATGCAAACCACTAGGCATAGTAGGTTCGTATTAATATGCTGTGGTATTTAATCTATGACGGTGCAGCTACCACTAAGGAATATTTCATATTATGAGGTGTATCCCGGATAATATATGACTCACTCAGGATAGATGGCACTACTAATGATATTGTATCATTACACAGCACCAACTAGGATACACTATTATCAGTGGTATTATTAACTACAGCTGATATCACTATTATCAGTGTATATAATACAAGCAACCACTAGCGATATCAACTATTATGTGGTAATCATTATACGAAGAGCATAACACTAGGATATCAAACTATTAATAGTGGTATTATTATACAGCTGATATCACTAATTATATATTTGTATCACTTTATTACATTCTAGGCATCCATCTAGGAATATCACTACTTAATAAATGCTATCAATCTATACAGCAACCAACGTAAGGATTATCACTATTATAGTGTATCATTAAACACGCACCACTAGGATATCACTATTAATAGTGGTATCATTAATCAGCTGATATCACTATTTATAATGGTATCATTATAACACGCACTTCATTCTAGGTATATCACTAATTTTATATGTTGGTATCATTATCAGCACCACTCAGGAATCACTATTTATAGTGGTATCATTATACTTCTATCTACCTGTATGTCAGCGATAGCTGGAGTACTTCACTTTTGCATTAGGCGTCTGTACCTTAGCCCATGGTAATTACCTTTATTATACATCGCCTTCACCTCTCCACTGTTTACCGGCAGTATGGGTCCACTAGTTTATAACGGTGGGGTATCGCTATTCATATCACCCTGTTTTCATGCCTACACTAGGGCTAACACTCTCACATACTATCAGTGACGTACTTTGTCATGATACAACGGTCGTAGATCACTTGATGTATACCAGCGTGAGGGTGACCGATTATCAAGGCTATGCGGCAGCGCGCACGGGCGGCTGGGGGGAGCAGGCCTGCCGCGGCGGCACGGCGGCGGCATCCGCGTCCCTGCCTGTGGTCGCACAATGAGGATAGCCCTCAGCTCAGCCTAATATGCTGGTTTATGCGTCAGTAATACCCTTTCCTCTTCCCTGCTTGTCTACTGGACCACCGTCGAACCTAGGTATTGAGCCTCACATCCGATCTCTTACATGCGTATTCCAGGAATTATCTACAGGCACCACGTAGGATGAGTCACTAGGCTTGCCAGTGGATCTGGGGTGGTTGAGCGAGTATACCGCGTGGCTGGCCATGTCAGCCTGTCTGACAGAGATAAGTGTGCTGCTCGATCTAGATCATGATTGCGTGGCGGACTGCATTTCTAATGTCACTTAGCGAGCTGCCACCGACGAGGGCTAATTATGAGCGTATTATCATGATTGCTAGGCTAGTCCACTTCTATAGCCGAGCATCCACTAGGCATCACCTTCCACCTATCACTCAAGTGCGCTCATTACCCACCCACACCACCCCACCCCACCACACAACACACACAGAGTATACCACATGGCTCCCTCTAGGAAGCCTCTGGGTGCTATACGTTAACAGTGGGCCCATGAAGTTCGCACATGTCCATCGTTCACACGCCACATTAGGCCCGGGATGGCATTGCCAAGTTTGTGGTGTGGTATGGTGCTGCCTGGATAGCTCCTCTTGGGCATGCCTGCCCTGCACTCCCTTCCTTCGTAGTTATGCACAGGGTTGTGAGGAGGAGACATGGGGTCGGTAAGGTCGCAAGCGCCACTGCCTCCTGGGTACAGGCTGTTTGTGTGTTTAGGCTGGGCGGTGCACCTCAACTGGGTACTGGTTAGAGCAACACAGCATCCAGCTCCAGTCCCTTAGAGGATACTAACAGCAGTCTCCTAGATGAGCTTTTCCTCCACAGACCCCATGCAGCAAAGAGCCGTGTGGGAGATATTAATCTCACAATGTAATCGCTACAACACAAGTAGAATAGCATACACTGCCACTGTGGCTATGGAAGCCCACGAGTACATTCTGAGACGTTCAGGACTTCTGAAAATACGAATTAATCGGAAGAGGGAGAGTTTGAACATCATTAAAGCAAGCCAGCAGCCATTTGTTGTTTTCAGAGAGGACAACCTTGGGCCATCATCGTTGTTCTCGTCACCAGTGTTGAATGAAATCCATCAAGAAGCCCTCCGTGGTCTATCCGTCTTCGAGAGCACGAGCTGAAGGGAAATGGCATCCGTTTTGTTGTTGTTGCCTTCCTTGTCATCTAACGTCGGCAGTGTGCCCATCACCGCAGAAATACAAGGAGTTAAAGCCATTTTTTGTGGCCGACCATCAGTGGACGAAGGCAGAGCGAAAGGAGAGAGAAATGATTTCCATGCTAATGGAACGTTCGCGGCTGGGCTCTCTCTCTCTCTCTCTCTCTCTCTGCTCTCTGTCTGTCTGTCTGTCTGTCTGTCTGTCTGTCTGTCTTTGTCTGTCTGTCTGTCTGTCTGTCTGTCTGTCTGTCTGTCTGTCTGTCGTCTGTCTGTCTGTCTGTCTGTCTGTCTGTCTGCTGTCTGTCTGTCTGTCTGTCTGTCTGTCTGTCCGTCTGTCTGTCTGTCTGTCTGTCTGTCTGTCTGTCCTGTCTGTCTGTCTGTCTGTTCTGTCTGTCTGTCTGTCTGTCTGTCTGTCTGTCTGTTCTGTCTGTCTGTCTGTTGTCTGTCTGTCTGTCTGTCTGTCTGTCTGTCTGTCGTTGTCTTGCTTCGTCCGTCTGTCTGTCTGTCTGTCTGTCTGTACGTCTGTTCTGTCTGTCTGTCTGT
>NC_036859.1:9497126-9504075 GCF_002910315.2 Salvelinus sp. IW2-2015 | reverse complement strand
CCACACACACACACACACACACACAGAGTATACACACATGGCTCCCCTCTGATAGAGAACCCTCTGGGTGCTATAGTTAACAGTGGGCCATGAAAACGTTCCTGAAATCGCTCCATCGTATCACAACGCACAATTAGGCCCGGGATGGCATTGCCACAGTTTGTGGTGTGGTGTGTGCTGCCTGGATATGCTCCTCTTGGGCAATGCCTGCCTGCACTACCCTTCCTTCGAGTTATGCCCACAGGTTTGTGAGGAGGGAGACATGGGGTCGGTAAGGTCGCAAGCGCCACTGCCTCCTGGGTACAGGCTGTTTGTTGTGATTATAGCCTGGGCGGTGAACACTCAGACTGGGTACTGGTTAGAGCAACAGCAATCCAGCTCCAGTCCCTTAGAGGAATACGCTAAAAGCAGTCTCCTAGATGAGCTTTTTCCTCCACAGACCCCATGCAGCAAAGAGCCTGTGGGGAGATATTAATCTCACAATGTAATCGCTACAACACAAGGTAGAATAGCAATACACTGCCACTGTGGCTATGGAAGCCCACGAGTACATTCTGAGACGTTCAGGACTTCTTGAAAATACGAATTAATCGGAAGAGGGGAGAGTTTGAACATCATTAAAGCCAGCAGCAGCCATTTGTTCTGTTTTCAGGAGGAACAACCTTGGGCCATCATCGTTGTTCTCGACCAGTGTTGAAATGAAATCCATCAAGAAGCGCCTCCGTGTCTATCCGTCTTCGAGGCAGAGCTGAAGGGAAAATGGCATCCGTTTTGTTGTGTTGCCTTCCTTGTCATCTAAACGTCGGCAGCTGGCCCTCACCGCAGAAATACAAGAGTTAAAGCCATTATTTTTTGTGCCCGAGCCATCAGTGGACGAAGGCAGAGCGAAAAGGAGAGAGAAAGTGATTTCCATGCTAATGGGAAACGTTCGCGGCTGGGCTCTCTCTCTCTCTCTCTCTCTCTCTCTCTCCTCTCTCCTCTCGTCTGTCTGTCTGTCTGTCTGTTCTGTCTGTCTGTCTGTCTGTCCTGTCTGTCTGTCTGTCTGTCTGTCTGTTCTGTCTGTTGTCTGTCTGTCTGTTCTGTCTGTCTCTGTCTGTCTGTCTGTCTGTCTGTCTGTCTGTCCTGTCTGTCTGCTGTCTGTTCTGTGTCTGTCTGTCCTGTCTTGTCTGTCTGTCGGTCTGTCCTGTCTGTCCTGTTCTGTCTGTCTGTCTGTCTGTCTGTTCTGTCTGTCTGTCCCTGTCTGTCTGTCTGTCTGTCTGTCTCTGTCTGTCTGTCTGTCTGTCTGTCTGTCGCTGTCTGTCTGTCCTGTCTGTCTGTCTGTCTGTCTGTCTGTCTGTCTCGTCCTGTCTGCTGTCTGTCTGTCTGTCTGTCTGTCTGTTGTCTGTTCTGTCTGTCCTGTCTGTCTGTCTGTCTGTCTGTCTGTCTGTCTGTCCTGTCTGTCTGTCCTTCTGTCTGTTGTCTGTCTGTCTGTTGTCTGTTCGTTCGTGTCTGTCGTCTGTCTGTCTTCTGTCGTCCGTCTGTCTGTCCTGTCTTTCTGTCTGTCGTTCTGTCTGTCTGTCGTCTGTCTGTCTGTCTGTCTGTTCTGTCTGTCTGTCTGTCTGTCTGTCTGTCTTCTGTCTGTTTCTGTCTGTCTGCTGTCTGTCTGGTCCCCCTGTCTGTCCTGTTGTCTTGCTGGTCTGTCTGTCTGTCTGTCTGTTCGTGTCTGTCTGTCTGTTGTCTGTCTGTCTGTCTGGTCTGTCTGTCTTGTCTGTCTGTCTGTCGCTCGCTGCTTCGTCCGTTGATCTGCCTGTCTGTCTGTCTGTACCTGTCCTTTGGCTGTCTGTCTGTCTGTCTTGTCTGTCTGTCTGTCTGTCTGTCTGTTGCTGTCTGGTTCTGTTCTGTCTGTCTGTCGTTCGTTCTGTCTCGATTCTGTCCTTGACAATACCCTGCCTAACTGCTCCTGTCTGTTCGATCTCACTGAGGATCTGTGTCTCGTCTTGTCTACCGTCTGTCTGTCTGTTGTCTGTCTGTCTGTCTGTCCTCGTGCTGTTCTGTCTGTTGTCTGTCTGTTCTGGTGCTGTCACTGTCTGCTGATCTCAGCTTAGCGTTACCCTCGAGTCTGTCTTCTGCTTCTAGCTGTGCGCTCATGTTGTGGTTTCTTCTCGTCCGCGTGTCTGCGTTCTGGTCTGTCTGTCTGTCTGTCTGTCTGTCTTCTGTCTTCTGGTCTGTCTGTCTGTCTGTCTGTCTGTCTGTTCTGCCTGCCTGTCACAATATGCAATGTACGCCTGCTGGACTGTGAGCCAGCCACGGGGTTTACCGCATCCACGGCTCGGTGGTGGGGATGCTGCTGGCTGGCTCACGTGGCGCACTGTCACTGGCAGGGGTAGATTTAGAGAGAGTGGGTGGTGGTGGTGGAGGAGGAGGAGGTAGGGTTCAAAATAGAATCTACAAACTCGACAAAAACTGGAACAACCGTCCAACGTGGGCATAGCGTGTGTATTCGCTATGTGTGGATTCTGATTGTCTATAGGTGCTCACCTCTTTGAACTCTGCCTCTCGTTGGCTCTCAGCTCCAGCGCGGCGGACCTTATAGACACGTGGCTCGCCCTTCTCTGACTCATAGTCAAATACTAAGACCTGTCGCTCGGGTACACGATGTCCAACCGAGCACTTCCCTGGGTCTGCGCTCAAATAGGAAGAACGTGGAAATGTGCCAGGGATGTCCAAAGAAAACCCTTCTGCAGCGACAACAGTAGTAAAGAGGTGGAAATCGCTGTCTGCCACTCTCTGTCGAGCTCTCGTCATATGTACGAGCAGCTCTGGTATTGCGCCAACACCTCCGATTCACATTGATGGCGATTGGGAATTTACATAGACTTCTCGCACCTGAAGTCGCATACTCTACATCCACCACTGACATACTCGCATTTCAATTACTGTGCGGCAGGCAGACCAGACGGACAGGACAAGACAGACAGGAAGACAGCCAGACAGACAGACAGACAGACAGACAGACAGACAGACAGTACAACGACAGACGACAGACGAGACAGACAGACAGACAACAGACAGACAGAACAGACAGACAGTATCGCACGTTGTTAAAGACACACTGCATGCAACAGACATGATCAGAGTCGTACATGACACGACAGATAGATTATAAGCACACGTAGAAATACGAGACTAGGGGACAGTTTAATCGGCAAATGAAGGCTGTTCTGCTGTGCTCTCATGGCCTTCTGTTTGCAGGGCTCCGTCCATGCTGTTTCAGTGGCTCAAAGACGAGTGATGATGTGAAGTAGTTGTATTGGTGAATTAACACAGCCATTAGACGTTAGGATTGGATATGTGGGCAGGGGAGCTGGCCTCAGTTTCTACGCAGTCGCTCAGGAGACCTGTCTGTCTGTCTGTCTGTCTGTCTGTCTGTCTGTCTGTCTGTCTGTCTGTCTGTCTGTCTGTCTGTCTGTCTGTCTGTCTGTCTGTCTGTCTGCCTGCCTGCACATATGAATGTAGCTGCTGGACTGTGAGAGCCACGGGGGGGTTTACCCATCCACGGCTCGTGTGGGGATGCTGCTGGCTGGCTCACGTGGGCACTGTCACTGGCAGGGGGTAGATTTAGAGAGGAGTGGGTGGTGGTGGTGGAGGAGGAGGAGGTAGGGTTCAAATAGAACCTAACTCGAAAAATGGAACACCCCAAGGGGACGTGTGTAGTTGGTGGAACTTTTGCATTTGCCACTCTTGCCTCTGTGGGGTTTCAGCAGGGGGGKTTGAGTGGCTGCCTGACCATGTCCAACCAAAGACGTTCCCTGGGGTCCATGTCCAACCGAGCACTTCCCTGGGGTCTGCTGCTCAAATAGGAAGACGTGGAAATGTGCCAGGGATGTCAAAGAAAACCTTCTGCCAGCGACAACAGTAGTAGAGGTGAAATCGCCTGTCTGCCCTCTCTCATCTCTTATGTATGAGCTTGGCTGGAACCCTGCTTCCACATTTATGCTGGTAATACATAGTGCATGAATCCACATCAACATCCCCCCTGAATGCTTGCGTTGTTAAACAAATGCTCACCACTTCAAAGTGTATACAGTAGATTATACAGTCAAATATGAAGCTAGCAAGTTAATCGGCAAATGAAGGCTGTTCTGCTGTGGCTCTCAATGCCTTCTGTTTGCAGGGCTCCCGTCCAGCTGTTTCAGTGGCTCAAAGACGAGTGATGATGTGAAGTAGTTATTGGTGAATTAACACAGCCATTAGACTGTTAGGATTGGATATGTGGGCAGGGGAGCTGGCCTCAGTTGCTACGCAGTCGCTCAGGAGAGGAGAGAAGGCCTGGAACACTATGGCCATGCCAGATCTGTATGTGCCAACTCTGACCCTCGTCAGTTGACTAAAGCACATACATCTGGACAGGCTATGATGAACACTGCCTCTAATGCCAAGAAGAAGCCAGTAGAGAGGAGAGAAGGCCTGGGTCATGGCAGGAAAATGTGAGGGAAACCCCACAGAGGCAAGAGTGTATTTGACCTTTGACTCTTCCTCCAAGGCCTTGAAGAACTCACAGAGCTCATCAGAATATGAGATCGCCCTCTCTCTGCCCTTCATAATCTAGTCTGCACTCTACTGAACACAACTACACTGAGTGTACAAAACATTAAGAACACCTTCCTAATATTGAGTTGCACCCCCCCTTTGCCCTCAGAACAGCCTCAATTTGTTGGGGCATGGACTCTACAAGGTGTTGAAARCATTCCACAGTGATGCTGGCCCGTGTTGACTCCAATGCTTCCCACAGTTGTGTCAAGTTGGCTGGATGTCCTTTGGGTGGTGGACCATTCTTGATACACATGGGAAACTGTTGTGTGAAAAACCAAGCAACGTTGCATTTCTTGACACAAACTGGTGCGCCTGGCACCTACTACCATAACCCGTTCAAAGGCACTTCAATCTTTTGTCTTGCCCATTCACCTTCTGAATGGCACACATACACAATCCATGTCTCAATTGTCTCAAGGCTTAAAAATCCTTCTTTAACCTGTCTTCTCCCCTTCATCTACAATGATTGAAGTGGATTTAACAAGTGACATCAATAAGGGATCATACCTTTCACCTGGATTCACCTGGTCAGTCTGTTAATGTTTTGTACACTCAGGTGTTTCTCAATATGCATASTACCGTGCTCCGCACTCTCATGCTCCGACTGCATTCTCCGTCCACGTTCTCTTGAGTACGTTCTTGCGAGGACGAGAGTGTGGAGAACGCATAAAACAATAAATTTGTTGTATTACTGTATTACCTCACGCTTCACCTCCCCATTCACTGAACCTTCTTCCAGCCAGGACAATRGCAACAATAGAGACGAACCAAGATATACACAAAGCAAACGTTTTACTTCATAATTATCAGCTAGATACGTGAATTGTAATAATCTAGCTTGACAGCTAGTTAAATAGGCAAAAATGACCTAATACTTGTTTTATGCAATATAATGTCCATTCTTCGTGGGTAGCTAGCTAACAATTCTTYGTGGCTATCTGGCTAGCTAACAGTACTAGTAGCTAGCCAGTTAGCCCTATTGACTTATTATGGGCTTGCGATCTATGGTATGTAGGCAGGTAAACATGCCAAAATTAACACAGCATGTATTTATTCATATAAAATATAAAATATTGTTGTCAGGCARCATATGACATGTGAATAGGCAACATTTCATTCCGTAGTTATTTTTTTTATGGCTCCCGAGTGGCACAGCGGTCTAAGGCAATGCATCTCACTGCAAGAGACGTCACTASACTCCCTAGTACGAATCAAGGCTGAATCACATCCTTCCGTGATTGGGAGTCCCATAAGGCGGGGCACAATTAGCCCTACGTCGTCCGGGGTAGGCCGTCATTGTAAATAAGAATTTGTTCTTAACTGACTTGCATAGTTAAATAAAGGTTCAATTAAAAAAAATATATACACTACCGTTCAGAAGTGTGGGGTCACTTAGAAATATCCTTGTTTTTCAAAGAAAAGCACCATTTTTTTGTCCATTCAAATAACATCAAATTGATCAGAAACACAGTGTAGACATTGTTAATGTTGTAAATGACTTTTGTAGCTGGAAACGGCAGATTTTTAATGGAATATCTACATAGGCGTACCGAGGCCCATTATCAGCAAACATCACTCCTGTGTTCCAATGGCAAGTTGTGTTAGCTAATCCAAGTTTAGCATTTTAAAAGGCTAATTGATCATTAGAAAACCCTTTTGCAATTATGTTAGCACAGCTGAAAACGGTTGTTCTGATTAAAAAAGCAATAAAACGGGCCGCCTTTAGACTAGTTGAGTATCTGGAGCATCAGCATTTGTGGGTTCGATTACAAGCTCAAAAAGCCAGAAACTCTTCTGAAACTCATCAGTCTATTCTTGTTCTGAGAAATGAAGGCTATTCCCTGCGAGATATTGCCAAGAAACTGAACATCTCGTACAATGCTGTTTACTAMTCCCTTCACAGAACAGCRCAAACTGGCTCTAACCAGAATAGAAAAAGTTGGGTGTTTGWTTTTTAACTAAGTTTGACCAATTTAGTTGGGCATCGTTGCTCAGTTGCAATTACAAAAGTAATAGTGATAGTGACGATAACAAAACAATGAAGTAATTAGCAATAATTCCAATAATTGGTATTGCTAAATAAGTTCCTCATCCTCTGAAGAAGTCCTAATTAAAATAGAGGTGATTAATATTGTCCTCCTTTTTTATCATTTTATTTTTCTCCCCATTTCTCTCCTCTTTATTAATATTTCATCTAAAGTTCAGCGCTTTCTGCTTCAATAGACAGTAAAATCACTGCTGGAACCATTACTCTCAGACTCTCTATCTCTCCATTTKTCTCTCTCTTTCTCTTGCTCACTACCTCCCTCTCTCTGACTCCCCATACCAACTCCCTCTCTCTGACTCCCCAGACCAACTCCCTCTCTCTGACTCCCCA